>NC_068430.1:30780408-30782908 GCF_023373465.1 Oncorhynchus keta | reverse complement strand
GAGATGGAGGGAGAGAGAGAGAGAAATACAAAGAGAGAGAGTGAGAAAGACATAGGGAGAGAGAGAGAGAGACATAGGGAGAGGAGAGAGAAAGACATAGGAGAGAGAAAGAGACATAGGGAGAGAGAGAGAGAAAGAGAGAAAGACATAGGGAGAGAGAGTGAGAAAGACATAGGGAGAGAGAGAGAAAGAGAGAAAGACATAGGAGAGAGAGAGAGAAAGAGAGAAGGACATAGGAGAGAAGACATAGAGAAAGACATAGGGCCAGAGAGTGAGAAAGACATAGGGAGAGAGAGAGAAAGAGAGAAAGACATAGGAGAGAGAGTGAGAAAGACATAGGGAGAGAAAGAGAGAAAGACATAGGGAGAGAGAGAGAGAAAGAGAGAAGGACATAGGGAGAGGAGAGAGAAGAGAAAGAGAGAAAGACATAGGGAGAGAGAGTGAGAAAGACATAGGGAGAGAGAGAGAGAAAGAGAGAAAGACATAGAGAGAGAAGGAGAAAGACATAGGAGAGAGAGAGAGAAAGACATAGGAGAGAGAGAGAGAAAGAGAGAAGGACATAGAGAGAGAGAGAAAGACATAGGAGAGAGAGAGAAAGATAGAAAGACATAGGGAGAGAGAGAGAGAAAGAGAAAAGACATAGGGAGATAGAGAGAAAGACATAGGGAGAGAGAGAGAGAAAGAGAGAAGGACATAGGGAGAGAGAGAGAAGAGAGAAAGACATAGGGAGAGAGAGTAGAAAGAGAGAAAGACATAGGAGAGAGAGAGAAAGAGAGAAGGACATAGGGAGAGAGAGAGAGAGAGAGAGAGAAAGAGAGAAGAAGAGAGTGAGAAGACATAGGGAGAGAGAGAGAGAGAAAGACATAGGGAGAGAGAGAGAGAAAGACATAGGGAGAGAGAGTGAGAAAGACATAGGGAGAGAGAGAAAGACATAGGGAGAGAGAGAGAGAAAGAGAGAAGGACATAGGGAGATAGGGAGAGAGAAAGAGAGAAGGACATAGAGAGATAAAGAGAGAGAGAAAGTCATAGGGAAGAGAGAGAGAAAAGAGAGAAAGACATAGGGAGAGAGAAAGACATAGAGAGAGAGAGAAAGACATAGAAAGAGAGAGAGAGAAAGAGAGAAAGACATAGGGAGAGAGAGAGAAAGAGAGGACATAGAGAGATAGAGAGAGAGAGAAAGACATAGGGAGAGAGAGTGAGAAAGAGAGAAAGACATAGGGAGATAGAGAGAGAAAGACATAGGGAGATAGAGAGAGAAAGACATAGGAGAAAGACATAGAGAGAGAGAGAGAAAGACATAGGAGAGAGAGAGAGAGAGAGAGAGAGTGAGAAAGACATAGGGAGAGAGAGTGAGAAAGACATAGGGAGAGAGAGTGAGAAAGACATAGGGAGAGAGAGAGAGAAAGACATAGGAGAGAAAGACATAGGAGAGAGAGAGAGAGAAGACATAGGGAGAGAGAGAGAGAGCAGAAAGACATAGGGACAGAGAGAGAAAGACATAGGGAGAGAAGAGAGAGAGAGGAGAAAGACATAGAGAAAGACATAGGAGAGAGAGAGAGAGAGATAGAGAGAGAGAAAGAAAGACATAGGGAGAGAGAGAGAGAAAGACATAGGGAGATAGAGAGAGAAGAGACATAGGGAGAGATAGGGAGAGAGAGGAGAAAGAGATAGGGAGAGAGAGAGAGAGAGAGTGAGAAAGACATAGAGAGAGAGAGAGAGAAAGACATAGGAGAAAGAGAAAGACATAGGGAGAGAGAGTGAGAAAGACATAGGGAGAGAGAGGAAAGACATAGAAAGACATAGAGAGAGAGAAAGACATAGAGAGAGAGAGTAGAAAGACATAGGGAGAGAGAGAGAAAGACATAGGGAGAGAGAGAGAGAGAGAAAGACATAGAGAGAGAGAGAGAAAGATGGAGAGAAGACATAGGGAGAGAGAGAGAGTGAGAAAGACATAGGGAGAGAGAGTGAGAAAGACATAGGGAGAGAGAATGAGAAAGAGTAGAGAGAGAGAGAGAGAGAGAGAGAGAGACATAGGGAGAGAGATAGACATAGGAGAGAGAGAAAAAGACATAGGGAGAGAGAGTGAGAAAGACATAGGGAGAGAGAGGAGAAAGACATAGGGAGAGAGAGAGAGAAAGACATAGAGAGAGAGAGAGAAAGACAGAGAGAGAGAGAGAGAGAGAGAGAGAGAGAGAGACATAGGGAGAGAGAGAGAGAGAAAGACATAGGGAGAGAGAGAGAAAGACATAGGGAGAGAGAGAGAGAAAGACATAGGGAGAGAGAGAGAAAGACATAGGGAGAGAGAGAGAAAGACATAGGGAGAGAGAGAGAGAAGAGAGAGAGAAAGACATAGGGAGAGAGTGAGAAAAAGACATAGGGAGAGAGAGAAAAGACATAGGGAGAGAGAGTGAGAAAGACATAGGAGAGAGAGGAGAAAGACATAGGGAGAGAGAGAGAAAGACATAGGAGAGAGAGAGAGAGAAAGAGAGAGAGAGAGAGA
>NC_068430.1:30760408-30770408 GCF_023373465.1 Oncorhynchus keta | reverse complement strand
GAGAGATAGGCAGAGAGAGAGTGAGTGGAGAGAGAGAGACAGAGAGAGAGAGAGAGATAGACAGAGAGAGAGAGAGAGAGAGAGAGAGAGAGAGAATGAGAGAGAGAGAGAGAGAGAGAGAGAGAGAGAGAGAGAGAGAGAGAGAGAGAGAGAGAGAGAGAGAGAGAGAGAGAGAGAGAGAGAGAGAGAGAGACAGGTGGGTACCATATGCTGTAGTAATCCATCAGGACTGACTGAGGTCCATTGTTGACGGCCGAAACAACCCTGAGTCGTCCCCCCCCCCCCGTAGAAAAACAGCCCCAGGGAAGACAGTGGGCTGTTCTTGGGGGGTTTCCGGGGGGAGGAGTGGGAGGTGGTAGTTGGTATCATGTTACTCCGAGAGAGAACCTCACTCACTGATGAGTATGGACTCAACGGAAAACTACAACCAAACCAAAACTACAACTAAAAATAAAAAGCCTGGTGTAGTGACTAGATGGTGTTAGTTCTGCGGTATCCAGCACCACACGCAGGAGTTCAACACTAAACACCTGTCTCATGTAGCCTGACTAGGAGAGGAACGTGTTCTGTTGTCTTCTAACTTCTACACTATACTTCCCCCAGAGAGAGACAGAGAGGAACTGAAGGATCACTTGTCACACACCACTACTCCCCAACCTCTGTCTTCTGTCTAGTGCTATAACCCTGCTCTAGACATGCCAGTCAACTTGAAAGACAACTGAAGTCCTGCTCGAGCTTCTCCTCAGAGAGGCTTCAGATCCACCCTTTCTCCCCCCAGCCTCCCCTTAACTCCCCCTGTCTCCCCATCCTAGCCACTTCAATCCCCTACCTGGGGTCTAACATACACAAAAAAAACTTTCCTCTCTCTCTCTCTCTCTCTCTCTCTCTCTCTCTCTCTCTCTCTCTCTCTCTCTCTCTCTCTCTCTCTCTCTCTCTCTCTCTCTCTCTCTCTCTCTCTCTCTCTCTCTCTCTCCGTTTCTCTGTTTACTCTGACCAAGAAAAGGACAGAAAAAAAGAAGAGAGAGAGAGAAAAAAAGAGGGATGAAATTGAAGAGATGTAACGTGAGCCAGCACCCAGTGTGTCTGTCATCAGAGGAGTTTGGCAGCATAATCACACCTGGTTTTACACACACACATACACATACACATGCACATACGCATGCAAACACACACACACACACACACGCACAGAGGGAGCGGGTTTGATTACAGAGGAGGTGACAGTTAGTGGGATTGCTTTATGACTTTGGGGCATATCTAAGTGAAGGCTTGGTTTCAGCCGCGGTCGCTCCTGATGTATCGCATGCATGACTGTCACTCACCACACAAACCATTCTCTCTCTCCCTCTCTAATTCTCTCTCTCTCTCTAATTCTCTCTCTCTCTCTTTCTCTCTGTCTCTCTCTCCCCCTCTCTAATTCTCTCTCTCTCTCTCTCTAATTATCTCTCTCTCTGTCTCTCTCTCTCCCTCTCTCTCTCTCTCTCTCTCTCTCTCTCTCTCTCTCTCTCTCTCTCTCTCTCTCTCTCTCTCTCTCTAATTCTCTCTCATTATCTCTCTCCTCTCATCCTGATGTATCGCATGCATCACTGTCACTCACCACACAAACCATTCTCTCTCTCCCTCTCTAATTCTCTCTCTCTCTCTAATTCTCTCTCTCTCTCTTTCTCTCTGTCTCTCTCTCCCCTCTCTAATTCTCATTCTCTCTCTCTCTAATTATCTCTCTCTCTGTCTCTCTCTCTCCCTCTCTCATTCTCTCTCTCTCTCTCTCTCTCTCTCTCTCTCTCTCTCTCTCTCTCTCTCTCTCTCTCTCTCTCTCTCTCTCTCTCTCTCTCTCTCTCTAATTCTCTCTCATTATCTCTCTCCTCTCATTCTCTCTCTCTCTCATTCTCTCTCTCTCTCTCTCTTATTCTCTCTCTTATTCTCTCTATCTCTCTCACTCTCTTGCTCTCTCTCTGTCTCTCTCTCTCTCTCTAATTATCTCTCTCTGTCTCTCTCTCTCCGTCTCTCATTCTCTCTCTCTCTCCCTCTCTCTCTCTCTCTCTCTCTCTCTAATTCTCTCTCATTATCTCTCTCTCTTCTCTCATTCTCTCTCTCTCATTCTCTCTCTCTCTCTCTCTATTCTCTCTCTTATTCTCTCTATCTCTCTCACTCTCTTGCTCTCTCTCTCTCTCTCTCTCTCTCTCTCTCTCTCTCTAATTATCTCTCTCTGTCTCTCTCTCTCCCTCTCTCTCTCTCTCTCTCTCTCTCTCTCATTATCTCTCTCTCGTCTCTCTCATTCTCTCCCTCTTATTCTCTCTCTCTCTCTCTCTCTCTCTCTCTCTCTCTCTCTCTCTCTCTCTCTCTCTCTCTCTCTCTCTCTCTCTCTCTCTCTCTCTTTCCCTTTCTCTCTCTCTCTCTCTCTCAGTCTCTCCACCATCCAACTCACGAAACATGCACCCAAGTCTCACTTTGTGCCAAAACACCCTTCCTCATCATGAAAGTAGTCAATGTCAGCCTCTGTCTGTGACTGTAGAGAAGCCTCTGTCTGTGACTGTAGAGAAGCCTCTGTCTGTGACTGTAGAGAACTGTAGACTGTAGTGTGTGTGTAGAGAAGCCTCTGTGCCGTCTGTTGTTGATAAACCTCACTAGACTCTTCAAACTCAACTCTGGACCTCGAAGTCAGTTCCACTGCATTTTTTCATTGTTCCTCTCTAATCATGAACTGATTTAGACTTGGGACACCAGAAGGGTGCAATTAATGATCAGGTAGAACAGAAAACGAGCTCCAGACCTTGTAGGGTCAGACTTAAATGACCCTGGTCTGGACGTATACTAAAATAGATCAGCTACGTCACTGTGTAATAATCCTGGGATTCCTGGGAATACAGCTGGTAACCAAATTACCTGGGAATGTCTGTTTGTCCGTCTGTGATTAGACAGATAGGGGATAGGGGGAATAAGGAAGGCTTGGGCCTGCGGAGAGAGTCAGGTTTTTCTGATCTCTGGGTTTGGGGACACAAAACTAAGGGGGATGTTTTTGGGAGCAATCTCTCATTAAAGCCTGCCAAACGGGCCAACTTTACACTGACCAGACCTAACTCTTCTTATTACTTGGGTAAAGCCTTCTAAACAGGCCAACTTTACACTGACCAGACCTAACTCCTCTTATTACTTGGGTAAAGCCTTCTAAACGGGCCAACTTTACACTGACCAGACCTAACTCCTCTTATTACTTGGGTAAAGCCTTCTAAACGGGCCAACTTTACACTGACCAGACCTAACTCCTCTTATTACTTGGGTAAAGCCTTCTAAACAGGCCAACTTTACACTGACCAGACCTAACTCCTCTTATTACTTGGGTAAAGCCTTCTAAACGGGCCAACTTTACACTGACCAGACCTAACTCCTCTTATTACTTGGGTAAAGCCTTCTAAACGGGCCAACTTTACACTGACCAGACCTAACTCCTCTTATTACTTCGTTAAAGCCTTCTAAACAGGCCAACTTTACACTGACCAGACCTAACTCAACTTATTACTTGGGTAAAGGCCTCTAAACGGGCCAACTTTACACTGACCAGACCTAACTCCTCTTATTACTTGGGTAAAGCCTTCTAAACGGGCCAACTTTACACTGACCAGACCTAACTCCTCTTATTACTTGGGTAAAGCCTTCTAAACGGGCCAACTTTACACTGACCAGACCTAACTCCTCTTATTACTTGGGTAAAGCCTTCTAAACGGGCCAACTTTACACTGACCAGACCTAACTCCTCTTATTACTTGGGTAAAGCCTTCTAAACGGGCCAACTTTACACTGACCAGACCTAACACCTCTTATTACTTGGGTAAAGCCTTCTAAACGGGCCAACTTTACACTGACCAGACCTAACTCCTCTTATTACTTGGGTAAAGCCTTCTAAACAGGCCAACTTTACACTGACCAGACCTAACTCCTCTTATTACTTGGGTAAAGCCTTCTAAACGGGCCAACTTTACACTGACCAGACCTAACTCCTCTTATTACTTGGGTAAAGCCTTCTAAACGGGCCAACTTTACACTGACCAGACCTAACTCCTCTTATTACTTGGGTAAAGCCTTCTAAACGGGCCAACTTTACACTGACCAGACCTAACTCCTCTTATTACTTGGGTAAAGCCTTCTAAACGGGCCAACTTTACACTGACCAGACCTAACTCCTCTTATTACTTGGGTAAAGCCTTCTAAACAGGCCAACTTTACACTGACCAGACCTAACTCCTCTTATTACTTGGGTAAAGCCTTCTAAACAGGCCAACTTTACACTGACCAGACCTAACTCCTCTTATTACTTGGGTAAAGCCTTCTAAACGGGCCAACTTTACACTGACCAGACCTAACTCCTCTTATTACTTGGGTAAAGCCTTCTAAACAGGCCAACTTTACACTGACCAGACCTAACTCCTCTTATTACTTGGGTAAAGCCTTCTAAACGGGCCAACTTTACACTGACGAGACCTAACTCCTCTTATTACTTGGGTAAAGCCTGCTAAACGGGGGCCAATTTCACAGTGGGTTACAAATAAACTCCACTCTGACCGGACTTCACTCCTCCGTTTCTCCACCTCTCTCTTTACCTCTCTCGCTTTCTTTCGGGTTTTAATTAGTCTTTTCCTGACTTCTCCAATCCCAGCTTCTCTCCTCCACACATTTGTTTTCACTCAGAACCTAGGCTGGGCAGACTAAATATATACCTATATAATAACTGTACTAAAACTACTTGCTCATACCCCAAACTGGGCAGATTACCCTGAGCTGTCCAGCCGTCCGATTCAGCTATTTAATGTAATGTTTCCGCAATATAAAGCGCTGCGTTCGAGAGCTGAGGTTTAAAACGGCTGCAGCAGGCCTCTCATGGCCCAGACTGCCCATTAAAGAAAGGAAAGGCCGCGTTCAGAGCCAACACAATAAAAAACTCACAAACTCCAAAAGAACTTCAAAATATGCTGTAATGTTTTAAAACCCTGAGCGTTTCAATGTTTTTTTCACATCCTATTTTTCACAAAAGCGACCTGTTCTGACTCCCAGAGACCCTGCCGTGCTCCAGATGTGCGCTACTCACCTCCAAGTCACACAAAAAGTTGTTTTTGTTCAATGAGGAAACCATCCCCGCACAGCGGCCGACTGCTATAATACTCAAATGTCTAAATTGAATCAAAAGAGCAGAAATATGATCATAAAATGAGCTTACTGAATATCCACAACGACCATGAAAAAACTGACAAACAAAAACTCAGTGAAGTTTAATGAAAAAATCACAACACAAACAGCTAACTACTCTACTGTTTTTTAATAAAGACAGAGAAATGTGAGGTAGAGGGTAAGAGAGGGAGAAAATGAGAGATGGATGAAGAGAGTGAGGGAGGGAAATAATGTAAAGTGGCACATGAAGAGCATGAAAGGGGAAAATGAATATATGGTGTGGAAGAATGCAAGGACTGAAGGGAGAGAGGGAGGTTTGATACACTCTGGCCAAGACAGCGACTACTGTAGGTTTCGGCACAGCCTAGCCGACTAATTGATGGCAAATAACACTGCTGCAGTTTCCCTACGAACACACACACACTGCAGTTTCCCTACGAACACACACACACTGCAGTTTCCCTACGAACACACACACACTGCAGTTTCCCTACGAACACACACACACAGCAGTTTCCCTACGAACACACACACACTGCAGTTTCCCTACGAACACACACACTGGAGTTTCCCTACGATCACACACACACTGCAGTTTCCCTACGAACACACACACACTGCAGTTTCCCTACGAACACACACACACTGCAGTTTCCCTACGATCACACACACACTGCAGTTTCCCTACGAACACACACACACTGCAGTTTCCCTACGAACACACTCACACTGCAGTTTCCCTACAAACACACACACTGCACTTTTCCTGCGGTTTACTCAACAACACAGCTCGTTTGGCAGGAGAGGAAGGTTTCGTTCCAGACAGACCCAACCCATAGCGGAAAACACACACATTTTCTCTCTCTACTGATTGTTAATGTTTGACTCAGTTCTAGCCCGCTGTATCCTGCTCAAGAGGGGACAGGAGTAAGAACTGAGGTCTAAGTTGGGTGACCTCGAGGGCTAAGGGGATGTCCTGGCTCCTCCAGCCCAGCCAAGGCTGCTCCTCAGTGGGGTGAGAAAGCAGGGCGGGCTCCCGATGAGGTTAGCACTAAACTGGCAAACAGACTCACATATGGAATGCATTTCACTGCTATTATTAATAACCAAGAAATCCAACTAATAATGTAGGCAGAACGCTGCCAAAACTAAACTCAGGAGACAGAGGGAAAACACACACACATATATAAAGAAACACACACACACACACACACACACACACACACACACACACACACACACACACACACACACACACACACACACACACACACACACACACACACACACACACACACACACACACACACACACACACAGAGTGTATTGGTTAAACAGAGGAACACTCTCACAGTCAGTATCTTTGAAATGTATTACCCAGCATGCTTGCTTAACCAGAAATAAAAATCTTTCATGTTTATGGTTCAGAGGGTTTTTACACCTGGTAGTGGCCGTAGACAGGGGGAAGTGTGTGTGTGTGTGTGTGTGTGTGTGTGTGTGTGTGTGTGTGTGTGTGTGTGTGTGTGTGTGTGTGTGTGTGTGTGTGTGTGTGTGTGTGTGTGTGTGTGTGTGGTGTGTGTGTGTGTGTGTGGGTGTGTGTGGGTGTGTGTGTGTGTGTAATGGTGACGTGCTGAAGAAGTGTTGGGGCAGTCAAGCGAATATTAACGTGAACGATTTGACAAAACTCTGAAATGGGCCCACCTTCAACTTCCCTTATGGTTGCCAGGCGTGCTCTTGCTCAGTGTGTGTGTGTGTGTGGGGGGGTGTGTGCGTGTGTGTGTGTGTGACAGGGTGGAGGGATGGATTGTGTGACTTAGGAAGGGGACAAATCCTATTGGGGAAACAGTGATATCACAGCCAGCACTGTAAAGCCACGTCTCACTGATGGGACAGTCACGCATGCACACACACACACACACACACACACACACACACACACACACACACACACACACACACACACACAGACACAGACACACACAGACACACACAGACACACACACACTCCAAGTCATCTCTCTCTCTTGGTCTGGGGAAAAGGGACCTCATCACAGTATCCTCCTCTCCCTGGGATGAGGAGGAGAAGAGAAGAAAGAGAGAGCAAGGCTGCATTCCTCTCCTCCTCCCCTGTGCCTTCTCCCTGTTGACTTTCATCTGTCTTTAAGATGGTTCCCACAAAGAGCCAGAGCAGGCAAGCTAATTAGCAACACTTAAAAAGGCCTCGGCAGCCATTGTGTGCACCCCCACACACTCTACTGTTTCCAGGGTAATTATGTTGAGAGTGGAGCTGTGACGATTTCTTTCTTTCCAGTTCTCCTTCTTTACTTTCTCTCTTTTTTTCTCTCTCTTTCTGTTGTAGTCTCTATTCTCTAAGCCTGGAGTGGAGCACTGGGGGAGAGATTATGGAAAAAGGGAGGAGAGACAGAGAGGGAGGGAGAGAGAGAGAGAGAGAGAGAGAGAGAGAGAGAGAGAGAGAGAGAGAGAGAGAGAGAGAGAGAGAGAGAGAGAGAGAGAGAGAGAGAGAGAGAGAGAGAGAGAGAGAGAGAGAGAGAGAGAGAGAGAGAGAGAGAGAGAGAGAGAGAGAGAGAGAGAGAGAGAGAGAGAGAGAGAGAGAGAGAGAGAGAGAGAGATGAAGGGAAAGGAAAAATAGTTCCCCCTGCTCCATGACTGGCCAGACCTTTGTTGCAGTGGTGCATTGTGGGTCCAGTGCTTTTCAAAGTGTACCAGAGATCCCCTACTTCTGGGAGTGTCTGTACCCCCTCTGTATGTGTGTGTGTATTGGGGAGGGGGGCAATCTGTCTAGCGGCTCCTTTTGAGCAGCTAACGCCTGACTAATGCTGGGACAGAACACACACACATACACAAACATACACACAATACCACACACTCTAAACACACGCCAATTAGTGTCAATTATGGCCACCGCTTCCTGACGTGGACAGCAGCCAATAGGAAATGAGCGCAACCAACGGTTAACAGTGATCGCCCAACTGTCATCCCCTCCTCCCTTCTGTCCCCCCTCCTTCTCTGTGCCACTTCTCTGTCCCCCCTCCTTCTCTGTGCCACTCTGTTCCAACTCTCCCTCTTTTTCCTTCCCTCCTCTCTCTGACTCTCCTTTAAAACTCTTCCAACGTATTTCCCTCACTTTCTGTCATTCCTCCTCCTGCCTCAGGTCTCAACAGTGTGTCTCACAACCCTAACCCCGGATCACCCTGCCTACTGACCTCATGAACTCTAACCCACAACCCGTCACTGACGCTCTGACCCAAGCCTTGTGTGTATGTGTTTTTCTTGTGCGTATGTGTGTGTGTGTGTGTGTGTGTGTGTGTGTGTGTGTGTGTGTGTGTGTGTGTGTGTGTGTGTGTGTGTGTGTGTGTGTGTGTGTGTGTGTGTGTGTGTGTGTGTGTGTGTGTGTGTGTGTGTGTGTCTGCTGATCCCACCACACAACTATCATCATCATGGCCATGGCCTTTGAACCTTAGTGTGTCGACAGTTAACTGCTTCTCAGTCTAAGCGAGGGGAAACGCTCACTGAACAGCTTGTGTGTCTGTTTGTGTGTCATATTTACCAGCCTGTGTGTACTGGCCTACCCAAACAGGTATATGGCAACTAGGTCCTCTCATTTTCTCTCCCTCCCCCTTTCTCTCCTTCTCTCTCCCTCCTTTTCCTCTTTCTCTCCTTCTCTCTCCCTCCTTTTCCTCTTTCTCTCCTTCTCTCTCCCTACTTTTCCTCTTTCTCTCCTTCTCTCTCCCTACTTTTCCTCTTTCTCTCCTTCTCTCTCCCTACTTTTTTCTTTCTCTCCATCTCTCTCTGCTGCGTTTTCTCTCCTCCCTGTGTAGATCATCCAACCATGGCTGTGTTCAAAAGCCTCCTGATCTGTTTTGATCTGATCTGATCTGTCCCTTACACTACAACTATCGGATGGCCACTAAAGAGAGGGGATGGATAGAATGGAAGTAAAAGAAAGAAAGGGAAGATCGTACAACCATAGTAAAGCTAGACAGCTGGAAACTCAGAAATGTTGTCCTAGCAGCCATTTTCTGCCATGCCGAGTAGTGACAGAGAAGGCCAGATGGATGGATGGGGGGAAGACTGAGGGAGTGAGAGAGAGCAGTAACAAAATGGGGCCAAGGAGGAGAGAGAGAGAGAGAGAGAGAGAGAGAGAGAGAGAGAGAGAGAGAGAGAGAGAGAGAGAGAGAGAGAGAGAGAGAGAGAGAGAGAGAGAGAGAGAGAGAGAGAGAGAGAGAGAGAGAGAGAGAGAGAGAGAGAGAGAGAGAGAGAGAGAGAGCTCAATCGAGAGAAAGATTGAATGGGATCCATGCCTCGCTCAACGGATCCTCAGGCCACTCAAACGCTCCTCTGGAAAAAGCTGTAAATTCTGTTCATTACCCCCCATAAATATGACATCCCGGCATTCCAGAATTAGGCCTCAATGTGTGAAAAAAATCATTAAACCAGGAATACAGAATACGGAGCAAGGAGGAGAAAGGGAGAGAGACAGACATGTGAAAGGCATTACTATTCATGTGCGTTTTGTCTGAGCAGCAGTGTGTGTGTGTGTGTGTGTGTGTGTGTGTGTGTGTGTGTGTGTGTGTGTGTGTGTGTGTGTGTGTGTGTGTGTGTGTGTGTGTGTGTGTGTGTGTGTGTGTGTGTGTGTGTGTGTGTGTGTGTGTGTGTGTGTGTGTGTGTGTGTGGAAGGGAGTACATATGTCTTCAATCCACATAGTCAGTATTACGTGATCTTTACAGAAGAAAAAAAAACTCTCTATCTGTCACATCGTCTGCTTTAAGCTGTGGTTTACTGAATAAATAATTACTGTGTGTGTGTATGTGTTGCATC
>NC_068430.1:30665408-30757908 GCF_023373465.1 Oncorhynchus keta | reverse complement strand
CCCTCCCCTCCCTCCTTCACCCACCATCCTCTGTTATAACCAGCCCTCCCCTCCTCCTTCACCCACCATCCTCTGTTATAACCAGCCCTCCCCTTCCTCCTTCACCCACCATCCTCTGTTATAACCAGCCCTCCCCTCCCTCCTTCACCCACCATCCTCTGTTATAACCAGCCCACCCCTCCCTCCTTCACCCACCATCCTCTGTTATAACCAGCCCACCCCTCCCTCCTTCACCCACCATCCTCTGTTATAACCAGCCCACCCCTCCCTCCTTCACCCACCATCCTATGTTATAACCAGCCCACCCCTCCCTCCTTCACCCACCATCCTATGTTATAACCAGCCCACCCCTCCCTCCTTCACCCACCATCCTATGTTATAACCAGCCCACCCCTCCCTCCTTCACCCACCATCCTCTGTTATAACCAGCCCACCCCTCCCTCCTTCACCCACCATCCTCTGTTATAACCAGCCCACCCTCCTCCTTCACCCACCATCCTCTGTTATAACCAGCCCTCCTCTTCCTCCTTCACCCACCATCCTCTGTTATAACCAGCCCTCCCCTCCTCCTTCACCCACCATCCTCTGTTTGTAACCAGCCCTCCCCTCCCTCCTTCACCCACCATCCTCTGTTATAACCAGCCCTCCCCTTCCCTCCTTCACCCACCATCCTCTGTTATAACCAGCCCTCCCCTCCTCCTTCACCCACCATCCTCTGTTTGTAACCAGCCCTCCCCTCCCTCCTTCACCCACCATCCTCTGTTATAACCAGCCCACCCCTCCCTCCTTCACCCACCATCCTCTGTTATAACCAGCCCTCCCCTCCCTCCTTCACCCACCATCCTCTGTTATAACCAGCCCTCCCCTCCCTCCTTCACCCACCATCCTCTGTTATAACCAGCCCTCCCCTCCCTCCTTCACCCACCATCCTCTGTTATAACCAGCCCTCCCCTCCCTCCTTCACCCACCATCCTCTATTTGTAACCAGCCCACCCCTCCCTCCTTCACCCACCATCCTCTATTTGTAACCAGCCCTCCCCTCCCTCCTTCAACCACCATCCTCTGTTTGTAACCAGCCCACCCCTCCCTCCTTCACCCACCATCCTCTGTTATAACCAGCCCACCCCTCCCTCCTTCACCCACCATCCTCTGTTATAACCAGCCCTCCCCTCCCTCCTTCACCCACCATCCTCTGTTATAACCAGCCCACCCCTCCCTCCTTCACCCACCATCCTCTATTATAACCAGCCCTCCCTCCCTCCTTCACCCACCATCCTCTGTTATAACCAGCCCTCCCTCCCTCCTTCACCCACCATCCTCTGTTATAACCAGCCCACCCCTCCCTCCTTCACCCCCCATCCTCTGTTATAACCAGCCCTCCCCTCCCTCCTTCACCCACCATCCTCTGTTATAACCAGCCCTCCCCTCCCTCCTTCACCCACCATCCTCTGTTATAACCAGCCCACCCCTCCCTCCTTCACCCACCATCCTCTGTTATAACCAGCCCACCCCTCCCTCCTTCACCCACCATCCTCTGTTATAACCAGCCCACCCCTCCCTCCTTCACCCACCATCCTCTGTTATAAACAGCCCACCCCTCCCTCCTTCACCCACCATCCTCTGTTATAACCAGCCCTCCCTCCCTCCTTCACCCACCATCCTCTGTTATAACCAGCCCTCCCCTCCCTCCTTCACCCACCATCCTCTGTTATAATCAGCCCTCCCCTCCCTCCTTCACCCACCATCCTCTGTTATAACCAGCCCACCCCTCCCTCCTTCACCCACCATCCTCTATTATAACCAGCCCTCCCCTCCCTCCTTCACCCACCATCCTCTGTTATAACCAGCCCACCCCTCCCTCCTTCACCCACCATCCTCTGTTATAACCAGCCCTCCCCTCCCTCCTTCACCCACCATCCTCTGTTATAACCAGCCCTCCCCTCCCTCCTTCACCCACCATCCTCTGTTATAACCAGCCCACCCCTCCCTCCTTCACCCACCATCCTCTGTTATAACCAGCCCACCCCTCCCTCCTTCACCCACCATCCTCTGTTATAACCAGCCCACCCCTCCCTCCTTCACCCACCATCCTCTGTTATAACCAGCCCACCCCTCCCTCCTTCACCCACCATCCTCTGTTATAACCAGCCCACCCCTCCCTCCTTCACCCACCATCCTCTGTTATAACCAGCCCTCCCCTCCCTCCTTCACCCACCATCCTCTGTTATAACCAGCCCTCCCCTCCCTCCTTCACCCACCATCCTCTGTTATAACCAGCCCTCCCCTCCCTCCTTCACCCACCATCCTCTGTTCTAACCAGCCCTCCCCTCCCTCCTCCACCCACTATCCTCTGTTATAACCAGCCCTCCCCTCCCTCCTTCACCCACCATCCTCTGTTATAACCAGCCCTCCCCTCCCTCCTTAACCCACCATCCTCTGTTATAACCAGCCCTCCCCTCCCTCCTTCACCCACCATCCTCTGTTATAACCAGCCCTCCCCTCCCTCCTTCACCCACCATCCTCTGTTATAACCAGCCCTCCCCTCCCTCCTTAACCCACCATCCTCTGTTATAACCAGCCCTCCCCTCCCTCCTTCACCCACCATCCTCTCCCTCCCCTCCATCCTTGGTTCCTCAGTCCTCTACATCCATCCCTCTCTCCCTGACCTGGAAGTGAACCTGAAGAGGGGTAGAGGGTCAGAGAGGACACTAGTGTCACTGTGACCTCTAGTCACCTCCAGGACCTGACTTCATTGGCCCAATTAACTGCCATTAACATCAGGTCACATAATAACATTACTGTCTACACACACACACGCACACACGTACACACACGTACACACACACACACACACACACACACACACACACACACACACACACACACACACACACACACACACACACACACACACACACACACACACACACACAGGACTAATGTGAGTTAATGAAGGATGTAATTAAGAAGCCACAGTGATGATCGGAAATCACAGAGCAGAGATAAAGATCTCAGATATCCATACAGATGGGTGTGTGTGTGTGTGTGTGTGTGTGTGTGTGTGTGTGTGTGTGTGTGTGTGTGTGTGTGTGTCTGTGTCTGTGTCTGTGTGTGTGTGTGTGTGTGTGTGTGTGTGTGTGTGATCAGATAGATATGCAGCCAGATCTATGAGATGATAGATGCTGGATGGTGGCTAGATAGCGTATGGTTTCCTGTGATGTTAAATAGTCTAGACTCAGTGTTTGGTCATACTGTGGCAGTATGGTATACTGAACAACAGCAGCCTATGGAGGAGATGGAGGGAGAAAGATAGGGGGGGGTAGAGCAAGAGGGGAAGAATATAGATTTCCTAACTCAAAGCTCAAAACAGTCTTTGTTTCACCCAATGCTCCCCTAACTCCCCAGAGCACCAGTGACCTAACTCCAATCTGTGTTTGTGTGAGTGTGTGTTTACGTCAATGATGCTGACTGTGTTTTAGTGTGAAATGTGAGTCACTCTCTTTTTCCTTCATTTTTTCTAGTTTACAGTTGAGTGGCACTCCAAGAGGAAATGGCACTTCAGTGGCCGTGAGCTTCACTTTTCTCTCTCTAGCTCCCCCCTTTCTCTCCCGCCCTCTCTCGTTCACTCTCTCTCTTTCTCTTTTCACGCCCTGCACAGTGAGCCGACGGAGGCCCAGACTTCTACAGCAGCTGGAATGTCAGCAAGAGGGAAAGAGAATGAAAGAGGATAAAAGAAAGATGCAAAAGTATAAAAAGGGGAGGACAGAGATGCTGGTGCATATTTAGTGCTGAAAGGGGAATGCAAACACGTTAGGAAGTGAAGCTAAGCAAAGAGATGTATTCCATCCACTCATACTAAACATGTGCATCTACCATTGAAACAGCTCTATGTTTTGGTATTTAGATATTGAACGGTATGGGTAGCGTTAGACGGGTGGGTAGCGCCATCTTGAATTGCCATAGTAACGATGGACTCCAATGCGTCATTGACAGGATTGATGTGAGTTTGGGTGCAGGGACTGAAAGTGATTGACTGCTGCCACCGGGAGGCTCCTCGCCTCCAATGGACCTGAAAGGTTTCTCAAAACTTTGACAGCTTTGTCACTGAGATCAGGACAATAATATTAAGGTATGAAACTGTATACAATTCGTGTTTATGTTGGTTATTATAATATGTACATTTTGGAGTATTCTTTCCGACTGATAAGATGAGTCTGTGGAATGAACTTCTGACAACAAGCTGACTAGGCAGTCAGCCAGAAACTAGGCTAGCTAGCTAGCCTACTTGATTTAGCTCATCTTGTCTTTTTGATGTTAATGTTGTCTTTGATAACTGTACAAAATAAAATGCTCATACTGACACTTTGAATAGCATTTGTCATTGGTATTAGCAGGGAGCTAAAATGAAAACATGAATACAGTAGCTAACTATCCAGCCACAACTAAGAGAGGGCTGCTGCCGGATTGCTATTTTACCAGTAAAATGTATCATACCCATATAATTATTAGCTAGATACATAACTAGACATCTCATTAGATGTCTGTTTATATATGATATGACTCCAAGAAAATAGTAGCTAAGCCTGCTGGTTGTTGACTCCAAGAATGAATATAGCCTAAGTATGAAGCCTAACCCCTATGATGATAGCAAGCTAATAGCTATTACTCAAGCTCAGGCTGGTAGTCAGCTTGGTAACTAGATCATCCTGGTCAACGTTTATTGGTCGCGTCCACAGATTTGCAGATGATATCGCAGGTGCAGCGAAATGCTTGTAGGCTAAATGCTAGCTGGTAACTGTCAATGATGCATTATTGTTGTGTACTATTAGGCCTGTATACTGTATACGGTATACTGTTCTATGTTTTGTTAAATAGTCTCCATCTCACTCCTCTGTATGTAGAAGACCGGTGGACCGTCAGCTCTCAGACCATCGTGAGGGATATGACCTGGTTTGTTTGTGATGCAACAAGGGAAAGCAGTAATGTATCATAGGGAAACAACACTATGTCAGGTTGAGATACTGCAGTGAGTGTGACTCATTACAGACATGGGCACTAATAAAGGGACTCCTAGTCTTCACCCAGTAGCTCAGATTGTCATTGGTCATTTCCCCTCCCATGCATGCTATTCATTTACTCCCATTCTTTGTGTATTAGGCTGTAGGCCTTGTGTATTAGGCTGTAGGTATAGTGTATTAGGCTATAGGTATAGTGTATTAGGCTATAGGTATAGTGTATTAGGCTGTAGGCATAGTGTATTAGGATGTAGGTATAGTGTATTAGGCTACCGGTATAGTGTATTAGGCTGTAGGCCTTGTGTATTAGGATGTAGGCCTTGTCTTTAAGGCTGTAAGCCTTGTGTATGAGGCTGTAGGTATAGTGTATAAGGCTGTAGGCCTTGTGTATTAGGCTGTAGGTATAGTGTATTAGGCTGTAGGCATAGTGTATTAGGCCGTAGGCCTTGTGTATTAAGATGTAGGCATAGTGTATTAGGCTGTAGGCCTTGTGTATTAGGCTATAGGTATAGTGCATTAGGCTGTAGGCCTTGTGTATTAGGCTGTAGGCCTTGTGTATTAGGCTATAGGTATAGTGTATTAGGCTGTAGGCCTTGTGTATTAGGCTATAGGCATAGTGTATTAGACTGTAGGCCTTGTGTATTAGGCTATAGGCCTTGTGTATTAGGCTATAGGCATAGTGTATTAGGCTATAGGTATAGTGTATTAGGTTGTAGGCCTTGTGTATTAGGCTGGAGGCCTTGTGTATTAGGCTATATGCATAGTGTATTGGGCTATAGGCCTTGTGTATTAGGCTATAGGCCTTGTGTATTAGGCTATAGGCATAGTGTATTAGGCTATAGGCCTTGTGTATTAGGCTATAGGCATAGTGTATTATGCTATAGGCATAGTGTATTAGGGTATAGGCATAGTGTATTAGGCTATAGGCCTTGTGTATTAGGCTATAGGCACAGTGTATTAGGCTATAGGCATAGTGTATTAGGCTATAGGCATAGTGTATTAGGCTATAGGCATAGTGTATTAGGCTATAGGCATAGTGTATTAGGCTATAGGCATAGTGTATTAGGCTATAGGCATTAGTGTATTAGGCTATAGGCATAGTGTATTAGGCTATAGGCATAGTGTATTAGGCTATAGGCATAGTGTATTAGGCTATAGGCATAGTGTATTAGGCTATAGGCATAGTGTATTAGGCTATAGGCATAGTGTATTAGGCTATAGGCATAGTGTATTAGGCTATAGGCATTAGTGTATTAGGCTATAGGCATAGTGTATTAGGCTATAGGTATAGTGTATTAGGCTATAGGCATAGTGTATTAGGCTATAGGCATAGTGTATTAGGCTATAGGCATAGTGTATTAGGCTATAGGCATGGTGTATTAGGCTATAGGCATAGTGTATTAGGCTATAGGCATAGTGTATTAGGCTATAGGCATAGTGTATTAGGCTATAGGCATAGTGTATTAGGCTATAGGCATGGTGTATTAGGCTATAGGCATAGTGTATTAGACTATAGGCATAGTGTATTAGGCTGTAGGCATAGTGTATTAGGCTATAGGCATAGTGTATTAGGCTATAGGCATAGTGTATTAGGCTATAGGCATAGTGTATTAGGCTATAGGCATAGTGTATTAGGCTATAGGCATAGTGTATTAGGCTATAGGCATTAGTGTATTAGGCTATAGGCATAGTGTATTAGGCTATAGGCATAGTGTATTAGGCTATAGGCATAGTGTATTAGGCTATAGGCATAGTGTATTAGGCTATAGGCATAGTGTATTAGGCTATAGGCATAGTGTATTAGGCTATAGGCATAGTGTATTAGGCTATAGGCATTAGTGTATTAGGCTATAGGCATAGTGTATTAGGCTATAGGTATAGTGTATTAGGCTATAGGCATAGTGTATTAGGCTATAGGCATAGTGTATTAGGCTATAGGCATAGTGTATTAGGCTATAGGCATGGTGTATTAGGCTATAGGCATAGTGTATTAGGCTATAGGCATAGTGTATTAGGCTATAGGCATAGTGTATTAGGCTATAGGCATAGTGTATTAGGCTATAGGCATGGTGTATTAGGCTATAGGCATAGTGTATTAGACTATAGGCATAGTGTATTAGGCTGTAGGCATAGTGTATTAGGCTATAGGCATAGTGTATTAGGCTATAGGCATAGTGTATTAGGCTATAGGCATAGTGTATTAGGCTATAGGCATAGTGTATTAGGCTATAGGCATTAGTGTATTAGGCTATAGGCATAGTGTATTAGGCTATAGGCATAGTGTATTAGGCTATAGGCATAGTGTATTAGGCTATAGGCATGGTGTATTAGGCTATAGGCATAGTGTATTCGGCTATAGGCATAGTGTATTAGGCTTTAGGCATAGTGTATTAGGCTATAGGCATAGTGTATTAGGCTATAGGCATAGTGTATTAGGCTATAGGCATAGTGTATTAGGCTATAGGCATAGTGTATTAGGCTATATGCATAGTGTATTAGGCTATAGGTATAGTGTATTAGGCTATAGGCATAGTGTATTAGACTATAGGCATAGTGTATTAGGCTATAGGCATAGTGTATTAGGCTATAGGCATAGTGTATTAGGCTATAGGCATAGTGTATTAGGCTATAGGCATAGTGTATTAGGCTATAGGCATAGTGTATTAGGCCATAGGCATAGTGTATTAGACTATAGGCATAGTGTATTAGGCTGTAGGCATAGTGTATTAGGCTATAGGCATAGTGTATTAGGCTATAGGCATAGTGTATTAGGCTATAGGCATAGTGTATTAGGCTATAGGCATCGTGTATTAGGCTGTAGGCATAGTGTATTAGGCTATAGGCATAGTGTATTAGGCTATAGGCATAGTGTATTAGGCTATAGGCATAGTGTATTAGGCTATAGGCATAGTGTATTAGGCTATAGGTATAGTGTATTAGGCTATAGGTATAGTGTATTAGGCTATAGGCATAGTGTATTAGGCTATAGGCATAGTGTATTAGGCTATAGGCATAGTGTATTAGGCTATAGGCATAGTGTATTAGGCTATAGGCATAGTGTATTAGGCTATAGGCATAGTGTATTAGGCTATAGGCATAGTGTATTAGGCTATAGGTATAGTGTATTAGGCTATAGGTATAGTGTATTAGGCTATAGGCATAGTGTATTAGGCTATAGGCATAGTGTATTAGGCTATAGGCATAGTGTATTAGGCTATAGGCATAGTGTATTAGGCTATAGATATAGTGTATTAGGCTATAGGCATAGTGTATTAGGCTATAGATATAGTGTATTAGGCTATAGGTATAGTGTATTAGGCTGTAGGCATAGTGTATGTACAGTATGTACAGAATACATTGAAGCTGTAAAAGCCAGTTACTGTCATTATATGCCTTATTCTTTTCATATTTTGTCATTCCAATTTTCAATGTAACTTGCACTCTGTTTTCAAGTTTGAATGAGACAATGTATTCCCTTCAATAAAGTGCTAGACTTAATAATATTATATTACTTGTGTATGTATGCCTTTCCTTATACACATTTTCACAGGTGTTTTTTCTTGACTGATTACCATTTGATTGTTGTGGTGCTATTGTAAGTCATATCATTTGAAAGGTCTGTTTCTCAGCTTTCAAAATAAGTATCATGATTTCATATATGGTTTGACATCAGCAAATGTTGCTTCTTGATACATGCTGAGTTCATGGTCATTCAGACAGTTTGGGGATTAAGACAGTTTGGGGATTCAGACCGTTTGGGGATTCAGACAGTTTGGGGATTCAGACCGTTTGGGGATTCAGACCGTTTGGGGATTCAGACAGTTTGGGGATTCAGACAGTTTGGGGATTCAGACAGTTTGGGGATTCAGACCGTTTGGGGATTCAGACCGTTTGGGGATTCAGACCGTTTGGGGATTCAGACAGTTTGGGGATTCAGACAGTTTGGGGAAATCCTGCCAGTGATGCAACAATGTGACGATTTACAGTTACAGTTTGATGGTGACCTAAAGTCTACTGTTTCCATTCCCCTTGAAACCTACATTCACAAAACACAGACAGAGGGAAAAAACTAAAGAAAAGGGAGGGAGGCACCTGGTTCTCATCAGACACACACAAACACACACACCAGCACACACACACAGAGGGCTTTGAGGTTTGGGAGGGATTTGCCTGGTGATGTTTGTAACCTGCTATGCACAATTTAACATCCAGTCCTGTGGATGCAACCTCCTCCCCCTCCTCCGCCTTCTCACCACTCAGAGAGAGAAAGCATGTCATGCTGTTTCTCGAGAGGTCGTCTGTCAGGGGCAGAGAGCAGTAGATGGAGACGCCAGAGAACGAGGCTGGGTTGAATCCTGGCTTTGTGAAAGAAGAGGCTGGGTGGAATCCTGGCTTTGTGAAAGAAGAGGCTGGGTGGAATCCTGGCTTTGTGAAAGAAGAGGCTGGGTGGAATCCTGGCTTTGTGAAAGAAGAGGCTGGGTGGTATCCTGGCTTTGTGAAAGAAGAGGCTGGGTGGAATCCTGGCTTTGTGAAAGAAGAGGCTGGGTGGAATCCTGGCTTTGTGAAAGAAGAGGCTGGGTGGAATCCTGGCTTTGTGAAAGAAGAGGCTGGGTGGAATCCTGGCTTTGTGAAAGAAGAGGCTGGGTGGAATCCTGGCTTTGTGAAAGAAGAGGCTGGGTGGTATCCTGGCTTTGTGAAAGAAGAGGCTGGGTGGAATCCTGGCTTTGTGAAAGAA
This sequence comes from Oncorhynchus keta, assembly GCF_023373465.1. Classification (NCBI taxonomy): domain Eukaryota; kingdom Metazoa; phylum Chordata; class Actinopteri; order Salmoniformes; family Salmonidae; genus Oncorhynchus; species Oncorhynchus keta. The sequence goes on along the minus strand of NC_068430.1, from coordinate 30,748,158 downwards.
GAGGCTGGGTGGAATCCTGGCTTTGTGAAAGAAGAGGCTGGGTGGAATCCTGGCTTTGTGAAAGAAGAGGCTGGGTGGAATCCTGGCTTTGTGAAAGAAGAGGTCTTTCTTTCTTTCTTTCTTTTCTCTCTCTCTCTCTCTCTCTCTCTCTCTCTCTCTCTCTCTCTTTTCTCTCACTCTGTTCTGTCTTGGTATAGGATACAGTTTGGTTTGCGTCTCCCTCTGGTCTCAGGGTGGGGAAGCAGAACTGGTCTTCCCCCCTCTGCCTCTCTCCTCTATCATCTCTCTATCTTTTTCTTTCATTCTGTTCTTTCTGGGGAGGCAGACAGGGCACATTCCTCAGGGAGGCCCAGGCGCCCTTTTCTGACACGTCTCAGCAATACACCCCTCCCTCCATCCCCCATCCCCTCTTTCTCTATCCCCCAATCTCCCTCCACCTCTACCCGTCCATCTCTCTCACCTTCTGTTACATCTATCTACCTGTAGGGCCTCTCTCTCCCCCTCCCTCTCTTTATCTCACACACACACCCAACACTTTTACACTTCCACTCCTCTCACTACTCCTCCCTCACTTTACCCTGCAGCTCGGACCAGAGAGAGAGAGAGAGAAGAGAGAGAGAAGAGAAAGGAGAGAGAGGCCGGTGGAGTGGTTTGACGGCTGGAGATGGCTGTGATTTCTCCCAGGCTCCCAAGGGGTCCAGGGGAAAACGGCTTTGTGTTCTAACAACACCGCCCTGTGAAGAGCACTGTGTGTCTGAGCGTATGTGTGTATCTCAGTGTGTGTGCGTGTGTGTGTGTCATGTGTGTGTCGGTGTGTGTGTATAGGCACCATGGTTCCTCTCGGGTCCAGTGCGCCTTGGCAGGTTATTTGACCACCTACACTGCTATGTACTTCAGGTGGATGAGGAGAATAAAGGAAAGGAGAAAAATAGAAAGTGAGAGAATGTGTGAGAGAGAAAGGGGGGGAGAACAGGTAGGTATTTTACTATAGCCGTGATATCAAAGGACACGGCAATTCTCACTGGCACGGAACTCAGATCTGGACTGGAGGGGGGTGGTGGGGGGGTGGCCGGGGGGGATGACAGGAGAACACACATACATAGATCACTATCCTACTCTACACACTGAGAGAAAGAGAGGGAAAGAAAGAAGGAGAGAGATTACTAAGCCATGTTGAGGGAGATACCGTATACAATAGATACTCTGGGACTTGACTAACACCAGGCCAGGAACTAGAGGAGAGGTTGAGCTCCTCTTCCATCAAGCAGAGAGGGTGTGAGAAAAGGATGGAAAGCGAAAGGGTGGTATGTTTGAGGTTGGAAAGGCATTTAAGGAGGAAATGCCACTGTGCACACACGCGCGCACACAGATGCACGCACACACACAGGTGCAACAACACAGAGAAGAGAGACGAGGGCCACAGAATAAAGAGCTACTTGTGTGAGTTACGGGTCAGGGCGGAGCCTGGGTGAGTGTGTGTGTCCAGGGCTGGAGGTTCCAGAGGAAACAGAGGCAGGATGCAGTAAGAAAAGGAGGGAGGAGTGAAAGGGTAGAAATGGAAAGGGGAAGAGTGGAGAAGTAGATTTTCTCTTCATTAACATAATCCACCTTCATTATAATCCCAGCTCTAGAGTTTCTGAGCTGCTCTTTTCATATAGGTACCTCAGCTCAAACTTAATGTACAATAATGCTGTCGTACTTTTAGGCCTTCTTATGTGCATGTGTGTGTGTGTGTGTGTGTGTGTGTGTGTGTGTGTGTGTGTGTGTGTGTGTGTGTGTGCGTGTGTGCGTGCGTGCGTGCGTGCGTGCGTTATGTCACTAGTCTGGCAGTATAGAGAGTCAGAGAGGAGGAATTTGGGGATCTGGGATAATGGGAAACAAAGTGTGGATTTTCAGCCAAGGAACTCCGGGAAACACAGAAATTCCATCTGATACAGTGGCCAGAGGAGGGGAGACACTGACGCACCGGGGGGAACTAAAACAGCTCAACACTGGCCACATCACGTTGACGTGTCACCAACTGTGAAATAAAACACACACAAGTGTCCATACAAACACACACGTCACAGATGGACTTTTAGATCCATGAGGAGATAAAATAGTGTTTTTTAGTTATAAAAATACACACACACACAGACAGACAAGTAATTTCTCCAGTATGTATGAGTCATGTAAGACTGGGAAAGGAAAGTGAATACATTTCACAGAAGTACAAGGGAAGATGATGCTGTTTCTCATGTAGTTCAGAGTTTACAGGGATCTGAATGTAATAACATGCATGTGCTTTGTCATTGACATCTTAACATGTCAGCACGTCTTCTCAACGCGTTGCGTGTGAGACTGTAAGATAGCGCAGTTTGTCTGCATTACATAATGAATTAGGCTGTAGACAACATGCAACAATTTCAAAGATTTTACTGAGATACAGTTCAAATAAGGAAATCAGTCAATTGAAATAAATTCATTAGGCCCTAATCTATGTATTTAACATGACTGGTAATACAGATATGCATATGTTGGTCACAGATACCTTTAAAAAAGGTAGGGGTGTGGATCAGAAAACCAGTCAGTATCTGGTGTGACCATTTGCCTCACGCAGCGCAAAACATCTCCTTCGCATAGAGTTCATCAGGCTGATGATTGTTGCTTGTGGAATGTTGTCCAACTCCTCTTCAATGGCTGTGCGGAGTTGCTGGATATTGGCGGGAACTGGAACATGCTGCCCATACATTGGTCAATGGGTGACATGTCTGGTGAGAATGCAGGCCATGCTAGAACTGGAATATTTTCAGCTTCCAGGAATGGTGTATAGATCCGTGCGACATGGGGCCTTGCATTATCATTCTGAAACATGAGGTGATGGCGGTGGATGAATGGCACGACAATGAGCCTCAGGATCTCGTCACGGTATCTCTGTGCATTCAAATTGCCATCGATAAAATGCAAAATCCGTAGTTTATGCCTGCCCATACCATAACCCCACCGCCACCATGGGGCACTCTGTTCACAATGTTGACGTTGGCAAACCACTCGCCATACATGCTGTCTGCCATCTGCCCGGGAACAGTTGAAACCGGCATTCATCCGTGAAGAGCACATTTCTCCAGCGTGCCAGTGGCCATTGAAGGTGAGCATTTGGTTATGACGCCAAACTGTAATCAGGTCAAGACCCTGGTGAGGACGAGGAGGAAGCAGATGAGCTATTCTGAGACAGTGTCTGACAGAAATCCTTCGGTTGTGCAAACCCACAGTATCATCAACTGTCAAGGTGGCTGGTCTCAGACGATCAGTATGTCAACTGCACGCTCCCTCAAAACTTGAGACATCTGTGACATTGTGTTGTATGACAAAACCGCACATTTTAGAGTGGCCTTTTATTGTCCCCAGTACAAGGTGCACCTGTGTAATGATCATGCCGTTTAATCAGCTTCTCGATATGCCACACCTGTCAGGTGGATGGATTCTATTGGCTAAAGGACAAATTCTCACTAACAGGGATGTAAACACATTTGTAAGAAATAAGCTTCCTGTGCATTTGAAACATTTCTGGGATTTTTTATTTCAGGTCATGAAACATGGGACAAACACTTTGGTGTTTATATATTTATATATATCATTAAATGGCACAAGTGATGGATGTTGCACAACCACACACAGACACCTGCAAGCCCGTATGCACAAACAAATGAGCATGAAGTGCGCACACACATATGCACACACACGCCAGCATGCGCCAACACAAGGATACACACACACACCTGCTGCTGCTGGAGGTGCAGTAGGTCCACAGGGCTGATCTCCCCATTGGTGTCCCCGTTGGACCCGCCTTCTCTCCCTCCCCCGCCGTCCGAATGGCTGCTGAGGCTGCTGACTCCGTTCTGATTGGAGGGCGTAGTTCGAGTGGTCTCAGAGGCCGATTCCACCATCATCACGTGGCACCTGGGAGCGAGGGAGGAGAAGGAGGAGAGGACAGAGAAAGGTAAGCAGAGATTAAGTGATGGTGAATGAGTGCAGCCATGGCAGTTTGCTCTGGAGCTGGAGGAGTCTGGGTCAACAAACAAAAGAGTTGGGAAACTAAAGTACACACACACACACACACACACACACACACACACACACACACACACACACACACACACACACACACACACACACACACACACACACACACACACACACACACACACACACACACACAGTGAGCTTTATGGCCTAGCCCTGGAGAGAAGAGCTCTGCAGAATGCCCGTGTGTGTGTGTGTGTGTGTGTGTGTGTGTGTGTGTGTGTGTGTGTGTGTGTGTGTGCTGGCTTATCTGCCAGATAACACTAAGTAAACAAGTACAGTATGCACCCACACTGCCATTCTCATGTGGTCATAGCAACACGTGAGCCTTCCTGAGTGTGTGTGGGGGGGGGCTGAAAGAGTCAGACAACCCTTATAGGCATCAGTAGAAAAGCCCAACTTTCTACAATATCCAGAGATGCTGTGTGTGTACAGAGCAGGCTTGTCTTGGAGTAGAGGATGTTTGATGCGTGTTCACGACAAAATGCGTCTCTGTGAGTTTGTTGGAACACAGGCGCAGGATGCATCTTTAGGAGAAAGAATGAGCGTGGGAGAGAGGAAAGGAGAGACAGAGGAAGAGAGAAGGTGAAGGAGAAAGAATGAGCGTGGGAGAGAGGAAAGGAGAGACAGAGAAAGAGAGAAGGAGAAAGAATGAGCGTGGGAGAGAGGAAAGGAGAGACAGAGAAAGAGAGAAGTAGAAAGAATGAGCGTGGGAGAGAGGAAAGGAGAGACAGAGGAAGAGAGAAGGAGAAAGAATGAGCGTGGGAGAGAGGAGGAGAGGAGAGGAAGAGGAGAGACAGGAAAGGAGAGACAGAGGAAGAGAGAAGGAGAAAGAATGAGCGTGGGAGAGAGAGAAGGTGAAGGAGAAAGAATGAGCTGTGGGAGTGGGAGAGAGGAAAGGAGAGACAGAGAAAGAGAGAAAGAAGGAGGAAAAGAATGAGCGTGGGAGAGAGGAATGGAGAGGCAGAGGAAGAGAGAAGGAAGGAGAAAGAATGAGCGTGGGAGAGAGGAAAGGAGAGACAGAGGAAGAGAGAGGAAAGAGAGAAGGAGAAAGAATGAAGAGAGAAAGAATGAGCGTGGGAGAGAGGAAAGGAGAGACAGAGAAAGAGAGAAGGAGAAAGAATGAGCGTGGGAGAGAGGAAAGGAGAGACAGAGAAAGAGAGAAGGAGAAGGAGAAAGAATGAGCGTGGGAGAGAGGAGGCAGAGGAAGGAGAAGGAGAAAGAATGAGCGTGGGAGAGAGGAAAGGAGAGACAGAGGAAGAGAGAAGGAGAAAGAATGAGCGTGGGAGAGAGGAAAGGAGAGACAGAGGAAGAGAGAAGGAGAAAGAATGAGCGTGGGAGAGAGGAAAGGAGAGACAGAGAAAGAGAGAAGGAGAAAGAATGAGCGTGGGAGAGAGGAAAGGAGAGACAGAGGAAGAGAGAAGGCGAAGGAGAAAGGATAACAAGCTCCAACTGATCTGGGCCTGTGAACTGTTAATGATGAACCCAATCTATGCTTTCTGCTCGCAGTTTTAGAAATACACTTTCTCTGTGTTTGTTTCTGCAAGGGCGAACAAAATGCCATCGAGTTATTCCACCCATTATGTGACAAATGTGTGTGTGTCTGTATTCCACCCGCCTTGCCTTTGGGTGGAGCAAGGAGAGGTATTTCGTGAGATAATTTATTTTTTGTTTTGCTCCGAAGCAAGAGCAGGTACAAATGTTGTGTACTTACTTACGCGCGCGCGTGTGTGTGTGTGTGTGTGTGTGTGTGTGTGTGTGTGTGTGTGTGTGTGTGTGTGTGTGTGTGTGTGTGTGTGTGTGTGTGTGTGTGTGTGTGTGTGTGTGTGTGTGTGTGTGTCCATCCGACAGTAGGTGAGTGTGTGTGAATGCTAGTGGCGCTGCTAATGGAACGTTGCCAGATGCTCGTGGAAAAAGCCCAAAGGGTGTGTGTGGGTGTGTTCCTTAGTTATGAATACAGTACGTGGTGTGAAAGACAAGCTGTATTGGTTCACCACAACAACAGCTGACAACAACAAATCACACTGAAGCATCTCCCCTCCCAACAGCCACACACACGTACACACACACACACACACGCACGTACACACACACACACACACACAGTTGTACATCCAAATATTGCTAGCTAGTGGCTTCCAACCTACCTGACATTTACAGGTAGTAAACGCCTAAACCTCAGCCTGCCCTCTTCCTTCACTCCTCCCTCGCCCTCTCCACCCATCTCCTCCACTCTCCTCCCATCTCCTCCCCCTTACCGTGGCTCTCTCTTCACACATCCATACCCGTCTTCCTCACCCCCATCCCCTCCCCCGTGGACCTACAGTCAGATCTGTGTGAGCCCCATTGTGTCCCTCTCTCTCTGTCTGTGTGAAGACAGTCATGTGTGGCCAGTAGTCTCCCTCCCTCCATAACAGAACAGGTGTAGTAGCTGCTCCTATGCTGTGCTGAGTGCATTAGAAGGTCTTTAAGGGTCTTTAGGCACAGATTGAGTTTCCTCCAGACTGTACAGCTCATTGACTTCATCCCACAGCAGACGCCTCATACATTTCTCTAACCATGAATCACCTTCTACTTGCTATCACTGCCCCTCTCTATACAGCATACCTCCAGGAGAGGAAGAGATAGAGAGTTTCCAGAAAGAGCTTGAAGGTGAACAAGGGTTGGTGGGAGGACCTGTCACTTTTAAACAGTTACACAAGCATCCATGCACAAACACACAAACAAACACACACACACACACACAAACACACACACACAGACATACACAGAGCAGTGCGGTGTGGTATACTACGGTTCTGTAATGTCATATCCTGTAATGGGTGTATATAGCTGCAGTAATAGGAGGTCAAAGGGAGAGACACGGGCATAAATCTATCCTAGACTAGAGTCTTTCATTAGAGCTGTGAGACAGAAGACGCAGCGCACACACACACCCCTTTAAGTGTATCTGGCAGAGCAGAAAAGCTTCCCGTGCAGAGGCCTGCCCTGACGAGTTAGAAACACAAACACAAACCAAACCCCCTGCAGCTGAACCCCTGACCTGAGAGAGAGCAGGAAGAAGCATTCCACTACCCCGAGGGATGGAGAGAGGGAGGGATGGATGGATGGATGGAGGAAGAAGGAGGGAAAGAGAAGGGAGGAGGTGTACAGATCAGAGGGATAAATAATGTTTGGGATAGAGGGGGAATAAAGTGTTCCTCTGCCTTTTAATTGGGATGGAGAAGAAGAGAGAGGGGATGGGACAGAACATGCCTCAGCTGCAGGACAGAAAGAGAGAGAGGGAAAGGGAGAGAGAGGGAGAGAGAGAGAGAGAGAGAGAGAGAGAGAGAGAGAGAGAGAGAGAGAGAGAGAGAGAGAGAGAGAGAGAGAGAGAGAGAGAGAGAGAGAGAGAGAGAGAGAGAGAGAGAGAGAGAGAGAGAAATTCTCTCTGGCATGTGTAATTAATTAAGTTGGGTGGATCATACAGTACGTCCTGTTACTACAGGTAGCGTCTGCAAAGGCTCCTGGGTAAAAACCTGCTGGAAGGCCTTGTGTAGGCACAACGCACATAGGAGGTACTTACCTAAACACCTCCCACCCACTAGCACTGATAACCCTGTATGAGTCATCCCTCCCCATCCCACTATCCAGCCTGTTATCATAGACTAAACGCAGCATAGTAACGGTAAATCCAGGAAAGTATGTTGGTTGTTGTGGATGGATGGATGGGTGTGCGGGTGCATAATGTGAATGTTTGGCAACCCAAAGGTTGCGTGTTCAAAACTCATCACTGACAACTTTTGCATTTTCGCTACTTTGCAACTACTTAGCATGTTAGCTAACCCGTTTCCTAACCTTAACCCTAACTCCTAACCCTAACCTTAACACTAACCTTAACCCCTAACCCTAAGCAACCTAGCGACCTAGCTAATGTTAGCTACAACAAATTGGAATTCGTAACATATAATCTGTTTTGCAAATTCGTAACTTATCATACTAACTGTAATTCGTAGCATATCATACAAAATGGATGACGGACATCCACAAACTAAGAAATACCATATGAAAGGTATTGGTGTGTTCTGGATTTACTTTACTATGTTACGTCTACCCCTGAGTCCAGGTTGCACCATTACCCTCATCTAAAGTGACACAAACCAACAGACTGGGCAGCCATATTAGCTTCTCAAGGCCAGACCACACTACCCCGAAGGAGAGACGAGTAGAGGAGAGTAGCGAACACCCCCCTCCTCTTCTCTACTCACTCTAAAGACTTTGGGGGGATTGAGTCTTACTGATTCCCAAAGCTCACACCGATCACTCCCTTCTCCCAACTCCAAGATCCCCTTCCCTCTCACTTCCCCTCCCACCTTCTCCCCTACGGGTTTGTGGTGTAGATCCAGTCTGTTCCGGTCTGTCTCCCATCCCAATCCCTCAGTAATGCCATCTCTTCCCTGTCCTACAGCTCACAATACAAGGATCACTGGCTAGCTGCCTGGGAGCACTGGAGACAGGCCAGTACACTTCCAGAACTTTCTCTTCGTAATAATAACTTTCTCACACACACACACACACACACACACACACACACACACACACACACACACACACACACACACACACACACACACACACACACACACACACACACACACACACACACACACACACACACACACACAGTCAGACACATTCTCTCAGGAGACAGACATGTTGTTGACAAACTGTTTATGATTAGCAGCTCCAGAGCAGGAATACACTGTAGTCTTCAGTCAACTATACAATAACAACATATTACAAAAATAAAGTGTGTGATGGTACACAATGTAATCCCCCTGCTTACCTCGGCTCCAAATTATAACCCCATGTCAGTTTGGTTTGAATATTTCTTTCTCCCTTAATCTTTTCTTGACTTTTCCTTTTTCTTTGTCTTCTCTCTCATCCCTTGTTCTCTTTCAACATGTTCTGCAGTGTAATGACCCCTCTCTGAGGCACAGCTCTGATTGGCTTAACTCCTGCACACCTGCAGTTAACTCCTCCCCCTCCCTGTATGTGTGTGCAAGTATATTTGTGGCGTGTGTGTCGTGTATGTGTGTGTGCATGCTAAAGACTGTGTGTGTATGTGTGTGTGTCTACAGCAGCTTACTGGGTTATTAAGTCTTTATCATGTTAAGCCTCATGTGGGAATATTTATACTGCTCCCTGAATGACTGTTTCCCCGCCTTGCATCAGGCTGCTTATTAATACAGGGAACTGGGAAGGGAGGAGGGAGGAGGGAGGCAGGAGGGGTGGGGGTGGGGGGGGTAGGGAGGAATATGGTCAGTGCCAATGCATCTCCACATCTCTCTCCATCTGTCACGCCCTCTTGCTCACTCTCTCTGTCTATCGCCACACCAGCTCTCTACTTTTTTATGCCTATGCCCTCTCTCTTTTTGATTTCCCTCTATATCTATCTCTCGTTCTGATTTCCCTCTCTATCTATCTCTTTCTGATTTCCCTCTCTATCTATCTCTTTCTGATTTCCCTCTCTATCTATCTCTCTTTCTGATTATCCTCTCTATCTATCTATCTATCTATCTATCTATCTATCTATCTATCTATCTATCTATCTATCTATCTATCTATCTATCTATCTCTCTTTCTGATTTCCCTCTATATCTATCTCTCTTTCTGATTTCCCTCTCTATCTATCTATCTCTCCCATTACCCCTCTCTATCTATCTCTCTCTCTCCCATTATCCCTCTCTATCTATCTCTCTCCCTTTATCCCTCTCTATCTATCTATCTATCTATCTATCTATCTATCTATCTATCTATCTATCTCTCTTTTATTTCCCTCTATATCTATCTCTCTTTCTGATTTCCCTCTCTATCTATCTATCTCTCCCATTACCCTCTCTATCTATCTCTCTCTCTCCCATTATCCCTCTCCATCTATCTATCTCCCTTTATCCCTCCATCTATCTATCTATCTATCTATCTATCTATCTATCTCTCTTTCTGATTTCCCTCTATATCTATCTCTCTTTCTGATTTCCCTCTCTATCTATCTATCTCTCCCATTACCCCTCTCTATCTATCTCTCTCTCTCCCATTATCCCTCTCTATCTATCTCTCTCCCTTTATCCCTCTCTATCTATCTCTCTCCCATTATCCATATATATCTATCTCTCTCCTTTTATCCCTCTCCATCTATCTCTCTCTCTCCCATTATCCCTCTCTATCTACCTCTCTCCCATTATCCCTCTCTATCTATCTCTCTCCCTTTATCCCTCTCCATCTATCTATCTCCCTTTATCCCTCTCTATCTATCTCTCTCCCATTATCCATATATATCTATCTCTCTCCCATTATCCCTCTCTATCTATCTCTCTCCTTTTATCCCTCTCCATCTATCTCCATCTATCTCTCTCCCTATCTATCTATCTATCTATCTATCTATCTATCTATCTATCTATCTATCTATCTATCTATCTATCTATCTATCTATCTATCTATCTATCTATCTATCTATCTATCTATCTATCTATCTCTCTTTCTGATTTCCCTCTATATCTATCTCTCTTTCTGATTTCCCTCTCTATCTAACTATCTCTCCCATTACCCCTCTCTATCTATCTCTCTCTCTCCCATTATCCCTCTCTATCTATCTCTCTCCCTTTATCCCTCTCTATCTATCTCTCTCCCATTATCCATATATATCTATCTCTCTCCTTTTATCCCTCTCCATCTATCTCCATCTCTCTCCCATTATCCCTCTATCTATCTACTATCTCCCATTATCCCTCTCTATCTATCTCTCTCCCTTTATCCCTCTCCATCTATCTATCTCCCTTTATCCCTCTCTATCTATCTCTCTCCCATTATCCATATATATCTATCTCTCTCCCTTTATCCCTCTCTATCTATCTCTCTCCCTTTATCCCTCTCTATCTATCTCTCTCCCATTATCCATATATATCTATCTCTCTCCTTTTATCCCTCTCCATCTATCTCTCTCTCTCCCATTATCCCTCTCTATCTACCTCTCTCCCATTATCCCTCTCTATCTATCTCTCTCCCTTTATCCCTCTCCATCTATCTATCTCCCTTTATCCCTCTCTATCTATCTCTCTCCCATTATCCATATATATCTATCTCTCTCCCTTTATCCCTCTCTATCTATCTCTCTCCCTTTATCCCTCTCTATCTATCTCTCTCCCATTATCCCTCTCTATCTATCTCTCTCCCATTATCCATATATATCTATCTCTCTCCCTTTATCCCTCTCCATCTATCTATCTCCCTTTATCCCTCTCTATCTATCTCTCTCCCATTATCCATATATATCTATCTCTCTCCCTTTATCCCTCTCTATCTATCTCTCTCCCATTATCCATATATATCTATCTCTCTCCCATTATCCCTCTCTATCTATCTCTCTCCTTTTATCCCTCTCCATCTATCTCTCTCCCTTTATCTCTCCTCCAGGCCACTGAAACAGAGCTCCTTGTGCAGTCGAACCCTGCTAAATAAAACCCCACAGGATTTAGATAACCCAGTCACACAACACATGCAAATAATAGCATAAACAGTCTCACCCAAACACTCCTCTTCAGGGGCAGCTAGCAAAGCCACATGCTGAGAACCTACTGTGAACATGAAGGCTGCTCTGCTCTGCTCTGCTCTGCTCTCCAGTCTACTGTGACCATGAAGGCTGCTCTGCTCTGCTCTGCTCTCCAGTCTACTGTGAACATGAAGGCTGCTCTGCTCTGCTCTCCAGTCTACTGTGAACATGAAGGCTGCTCTGCTCTGATCTGCTCTCCTGTCTACTGTGAACATGAAGGCTGCTCTGCTCTGCTCTCCAGTCTACTGTGAACATGAAGGTTGCTCTGCTCTGCTCTGCTCTGCTCTCCAGTCTACTGTGAACATGAAGGCTGCTCTGCTCTGATCTGCTCTCCTGTCTACTGTGAACATGAAGGCTGCTCTGCTCTGCTCTCCAGTCTACTGTGAACATGAAGGCTGCTCTGCTCTGCTCTGCTCTGCTCTCCAGTCTACTGTGAACATGAAGGCTGCTCTGCTCTGCTCTCCAGTCTACTGTGAACATGAAGGTTGCTCTGCTCTGCTCTCCAGTCTACTGTGAACATGAAGGCTGCTCTGCTCTGCTCTGCTCTGCTCTCCAGTCTACTGTGAACATGAAGGCTGCTCTGCTCTGCTCTCCAGTCTACTGTGAACATGAAGGCTGCTCTGCTCTGCTCTCCAGTCTACTGTGAACATGAAGGCTGCTCTGCTCTGCTCTCCAGTCTACTGTGAACATGAAGGCTGCTCTGCTCTGCTCTCCAGTCTACTGTGAACATGAAGGCTGCTCTGCTCTGCTCTCCAGTCTACTGTGAACATGAAGGCTGCTCTGCTCTGCTCTCCAGTCTACTGTGAACATGAAGGCTGCTCTGCTCTGCTCTCCAGTCTACTGTGAACATGAATGCTGCTCTGCTCTGCTCTCCAGTCTACTGTGAACATGATGGCTGCTCTGCTCTGCTCTCCAGTCTACTGTGAACATGAAGGTTGCTCTGCTCTGCTCTCCAGTCTACTGTGAACATGAATGCTGCTCTGCTCTGCTCTCCAGTCTACTGTGAACATGAATGCTGCTCTGCTCTGCTCTCCAGTCTACTGTGAACATGATGGCTGCTCTGCTCTGCTCCCCAGTCTACTGTGAACATGAAGGTTGCTCTGCTCTGCTCTCCAGTCTACTGTGAACATGATGGCTGCTCTGCTCTGCTCCCCAGTCTACTGTGAACATGATGGCTGCTCTGCTCTGCTCTCCAGTCTACTGTGAACATGAAGGTTGCTCTGCTCTGCTCTGCTCTCCAGTCTACTGTGAACATGAAGGCTGCTCTGCTCTGCTCTCCAGTCTACTGTGAACATGAAGGCTGCTCTGCTCTGCTCTCCAGTCTACTGTGAACATGAAGGTTGCTCTGCTCTGCTCTCCAGTCTACTGTGAACATGAAGGCTGCTCTGCTCTGCTCTGCTCTCCAGTCTACTGTGAACATGAAGGTTGCTCTGCTCTGCTCTCCAGTCTACTGTGAACATGAAGGTTGCTCTGCTCTGCTCTGCTCTGCTCTCCAGTCTACTGTGAACATGAAGGCTGCTCTGCTCTGCTCTCCAGTCTACTGTGAACATGAAGGCTGCTCTGCTCTGCTCTGCTCTCCAGTCTACTGTGAACATGAAGGCTGCTCTGCTCTGCTCTGCTCTGCTCTCCAGTCTACTGTGAACATGAAGGCTGCTCTGCTCTGCTCTGCTCTCCAGTCGACTGTGAACATGAAGGCTGCTCTGCTCTGCTCTCCAGTCTACTGTGAACATGAAGGCTGCTCTGCTCTGCTCTCCAGTCTACTGTAAACATGAAGGCTGCTCTGCTCTGATCTGCTCTCCTGTCTACTGTGAACATGAAGGCTGCTCTGCTCTACTCTGCTCTTCAGTCTACTGTGAACATGAAGGCTGCTCTGCTCTACTCTGCTCTTCAGTCTACTGTGAACATGAAGGTTGCTCTGCTCTGCTCTCCAGTCTACTGTGAACATGAAGGTTGCTCTGCTCTGCTCTCCAGTCTACTGTGAACATGAAGGTTGCTCTGCTCTGCTCTCCAGTCTACTGTGAACATGAAGGCTGCTCTGCTCTGCTCTCCAGTCTACTGTGAACATGAAGGCTGCTCTGCTCTACTCTGCTCTTCAGTCTACTGTGAACATGAAGGTTGCTCTGCTCTGCTCTCCAGTCTACTGTGAACATGAATGCTGCTCTGCTCTGCTCTCCAGTCTACTGTGAACATGAAGGTTGCTCTGCTCTGCTCTCCAGTCTACTGTGAACATGAATGCTGCTCTGCTCTGCTCTTCAGTCTACTGTGAACATGAAGGCTGCTCTGCTCTGCTCTCCAGTCTACTGTGAACATGAAGGTTGCTCTGCTCTGCTCTGCTCTCCAGTCTACTGTGAACATGATGGCTGCTCTGCTCTGCTCTCCAGTCTACTGTGAACATGAAGGTTGCTCTGCTCTGCTCTCCAGTCTACTGTGAACATGAAGGTTGCTCTGCTCTGCTCTCCAGTCTACTGTGAACATGATGGCTGCTCTGCTCTGCTCTCCAGTCTACTGTGAACATAAAGGTTGCTCTGCTCTGCTCTCCAGTCTACTGTGAACATGAAGGCTGCTCTGCTCTCCAGTCTACTGTGAACATTAAAGTTGCTCTGCTCTTCAGTCTACTGTGAACATGAAGGTTGCTCTGCTCTTCAGTCTACTGTGAACATGAAGGCTGCTCTGCTCTGCTCTGTCTAGTCTACTGTGAACATGAAGGCTGCTCTGCTCTCCAGTCTACTGTGAACATAAAGGTTGCTCTGCTCTGCTCTCCAGTCTACTGTGAACATGAAGGCTGCTCTGCTCTCCAGTCTACTGTGAACATTAAAGTTGCTCTGCTCTTCAGTCTACTGTGAACATGAAGGTTGCTCTGCTCTTCAGTCTACTGTGAACATGAAGGTTGCTCTGCTCTGCTCTCCAGTCTACTGTGAACATTAAAGTTGCTCTGCTCTTCAGTCTACTGTGAACATGAAGGTTGCTCTGCTCTTCAGTCTACTGTGAACATGAAGGTTGCTCTGCTCTGCTCTCCAGTCTACTGTGAACATGAAGGCTGCTCTGCTCTCCAGTCTACTGTGAACATGAAGGCTGCTCTGCTCTGCTCTCCAGTCTAATGTGTTGTCGCGCTCCCTGTATCTTTTCTTAAACTGAGAGCATTCAAGAAATGTGTATCTAAAATAAACACTTTTCTGTTTGAATGCAGTTTTCTCTACTCTCTGTTATAAACACTGGGTTTCTGAGCAGGGAGTGTTTGTGAAAGAGAGTGTGTGTGTGGTGTGTGGGTGTGTGTGTATATGTGTGTGTAGATAAATGAATGCTGGCTCTGTTTGTTTGTTTGAGTCACTAGAGGAAGGACAGGGTGTGTTTGTGTGAGCTAGGCCGTAGGCCAGAGGGCAGGTGCTTTTATTCTTTGTGTGTGTGTGTGCAGATAGTACGTGTGTGTATGTGTATATGTGTTTGTCATAAAGAGAGAGGGAGAATAGTGTGTCCATATGGCCTAATGTCTCTGTCCAGATGTAACCCCGTATTTCCCTCTCCACCCTGAACTTCCCCTGTAGCCTGCCTGCACCAGCACCATCAAAGGCCTCAACCCTTCCCGCTCGCCCCTCTCAGCCTGCCTATCCTCCCTCACCTCCCCCTGATCCACATTAGGACAGGCTGGAATGTCCTGACAGTAAAGGAAAGATCCTCGCTTGAAGACAGCGTAGCTTGAGGACTCAACCATTCCTCTTCTATAGGAGGGGGGTCCGCTCTGGAGAGACACACACATAGATGCACGCAGGGACACACATACTGGCTCTCTCTGTAGCCATGGCACACTGCTGCGCGTGGCATTACATTTTGGTGTGTCTGTGTGTGTGTTTGTGTGTCTGTGTGTGTGTCCTCAACCACCCAAAAGACCAACACTGCAGTACAGTCAACTACCTGTCCTCTTTCCTCCTCTGCTCTGTCAACGGGACAAAAGAAAAGAGGATGTGTGTCATTTCTGAGCTGCAGACAAGATGTTTGAATAAAACAGGTTAGAGGAAAGCAGGAATCCCCAAACACCAGTACACTCCACCTCACCGTCTCTCTTTTTATTCAGACATCTCTCACTCCCCCTCACCCTCTCTCTTTTTATTCAGACATCTCTCTCTCTCCCCATCACCCTCTCTTTTTATTCAGACATCTCTCACTCCCCCTCACCCTCTCTCTTTTTATTCAGACATCTCTCTCTCTCCCCATCACCCTCTCTTTTTTTCAGACATCTCTCTCTCCCCCTCACCCTCTCTCTTTTTATTCAGACATCTCTCACTCCCCCTCACCCTCTCTCTTTTTATTCAGACATCTCTCTCTCTCCCCATCACCCTCTCTTTTTTTCAGACATCTCTCTCTCCCCCTCACCCTCTCTCTTTTTATTCAGACATCTCTCACTCCCCCTCACCCTCTCTCTTTTTATTCAGACATCTCTCTCTCTCCCCATCACCCTCTCTTTTTATTCAGACATCTCTCACTCCCCCTCACCCTCTCTCTTTTTATTCAGACATCTCTCTCTCTCCCCATCACCCTCTCTCTTTATTCAGACATCTCTCTCTCCCCCTCACTACCCCTCTCTCTTTATTCAGACATCTCTCTCTCTCTCTCCCCTCTCACTCCCCCTCTCTCTTTATTCAGATCTCTCTCTCTCCCCCTCACTCCCTCTCTCTTTATTCAGACATCTCTCTCTCTCCCCCTCACTCCCCCTCTCTCTTTATTCAGACATCCCTCTCTCCCCCCTCACTCCCTCTCTCTTTATTCAGATCTCTCTCTCCCCCTCACTCCCTCTCTCTTTATTCAGACATTTCTCACTTTCTCCCACTCTATCTCACTCTCTTTTCTTTCCTCCTCTGCTACAGAGTGGATATCCTTTCGTTCAGCCCAGTTGAGTGGTTGCTAGTTGCGTTTTGCTTGCCTGGTTATGTCTGGTTAAGGCTACCTGTCTCTGGCTGCTCTGGCCCCTTCTCCAACACTAGCAAGTTAGCCTTCGGTGCATGGCTAAGCTAATGCTAGCTCTGGCTGGCCTGTATCCAGTGCTAGCAGGTGAGCTGCATTAGCCCCCAGACAGACAGGAGAGAGCAGAGAGCTACGGGCCAAGAATATTCAAGCTGGCTGGGCGGCTTCAAAGGGCCTCAGGCCTAGAGAGAGACAGACAGACCTGGCCCCTTCCCAGCGCCTACCCAGCTGATCTAGTCTAACATACAGGCTTAACTACTTCTTGGAACTACACACAGCTCACAGCCTATAATGCCAATCAGACAGTTGGAGTAGAGAAGGGATAGGCAACCAGATTCAGCCACGGAACAATTTTTGGATGGTCGGGGTCGGAACATAATTATAATCATTTGTAAACTGCAAATTGACCACAACTAAGCCTAAAAGAGAGAAATAACAATAACTTCATACCTTCATTACATTGAGACACGATCAAACGTGGGAATACTTGTAATCAGATTTCCAAATTAAACCATTTTTTTGGCTGATTTACTTTTTAGGCTTCCTGGATGGCCCAAAACTTTTTATTACGACAAACTTTGGGGGGCCCCCAAAAAATCATCCTCTCCCATCCCCTCTCCCATCCCCTCTTCTCCCATATCCTCCTCTCCCATCCCATCCCCTCCCATCTCCTCACCCATTTCCTCCTCTCCCATACCCTCTCCCATCCCCTCTTCTCCCATATCCTCCTCTCCCATCCACTCCCATCCACTCCCATCTCCTCACCCATCTCCTCCTCTCCCATATCCTCCTCTCCCAGCCTCTCCCATTTCCTCTCCCATCCTCTCCCATTTCCCAATATTCATCTACTGTAGATAAAGAACAATTCAATGATCATGGCCAGGGATCAACCTGACAGAGAGAGGAGAGAGACAGGGGAATAGGAGAGGTAGAGAAGGAGGGAGAGGGAAAGGAGGCCAGCTAGAGGAGGAGTGTCTTGAACCGAAGGAGACAATAATAAAAAGGCAATATTAAAAAAACACACCGAGCCACAACCTACATATGGTGCTGAGGCTGTCTGGGCATGTCTGTCTGTCTGTCTGTCTGTCTGTCTGTCTGTGTGTGTGTGTGTGTGTGTGTGTGTGTGTGTGTGTGTGTGTGTGTGTGTGTGTGTGTGTGTGTGTGTGTGTGTGTGTGTGTGTGTGTGTGTGTGTGTGTGTGTGTGTGTGTGTGTGTGTGTGTGTGTGTGTGTGTGTGTGAGTCTGTGGTTCTGTGAAGACAAAGTCCCTGTTTGCCGAGCCCATAAAGATTAGAACTCTCAGTCAGGTGGGTTTAGGAGCCATAGGTAAACACACACCACATTCCACACCGATGAGATCGCTCCGTGTGTGTGTGAGTGACCGGGGCAAACATACACTCCTGCCTCCATGCCGACCCCTCTTTTTAGAGTGCAGTAAGTGATTTACCAGCCTGCCCCGTAGACTGCTGTCTAAAAGTAGAGATCTCCACACACACATGGTCACACACACATGATGCATGCACATACACACTCAGACAAATATTTGGAGAAGGAGCAGGCCTCTCACACACCTCATTTATCTGAGGAAAAATCGCGAGTCGGAAGAATTGAGGGTTATGATTGTGAGTGTGTGTGTGTGTTTGCGTGTGTGTGTGTGTGTGTATGTATGTGTGTGTGTGTGTGTGTGTGTGTGTGTGTGTGTGTGTGTGTGTGTGTGTGTGTGTGTGTGTGTGTGTGTGTGTGTGTGTGTGTGTGTGTGTGTGTGTGTGTGTGTGTGTGTGTGTGTGAGGAATAGGGGTCAAGATATCGGCCGGTTAAACATCATCCTGTGATCATGAGGATGAATAATCCCCTCTGTCTCCCGCCTCTCTCCCCCTCCCTCTCTCTCCAGTGTTAGGGGGTAAGGGCAGCGTATGACAGTCCACAGTGCTAATACCCTGATTGTATTTAACATGGCGGAACAGAGGTTAGAGGGGGTAGAGAGAGAGAGAAAAAAGAGGTAGAGAGAAAGAGAGAGAATGGGAGAGAAAGAGAACAGAGGTGGTTTCTTTCTTACCATCAGAAACCAGCTAGCGCACCGCTAAGCAATTAGCAGCTAGGTCCTATGAGATACCTTTATTAGAATGACCTTCAGATGGAGAGAGAGAGAGAGGGAGAGGGAGAGGGGTGAGTTTAAGGGGAATGACTATAGGGGTGAGAGGGTGGGCAGGGAGGGGGAAGAAGGGAAAGAGAAGGGGATGACAGGTGGTCTGAGACGGGGGAGGATGGTGTGATGGTGAAAACGAGGAGAGGTTAAACGGAGGGCCCTGTGGTACTCAATCAAAACGCTTATCCAGACCTCTGTGGTGTCAAAACAAAATTATACTTATTACACCTGAAATGAACAGTGATGAAGAAGAGAGGGAGGAAAGAAAGAAAGAGAAATAAAGGAAGGGATGAGTGATAGTTGTACGTGAGTCTGTCTTCCTCGTGCCTAAACATCCGCCCTGCTCTCTGCTTCTGTCTTCCTGACACAGCACAGAGACAGGGAAAGATCCTGACGTGTGTGTGCGCGTGTGTGTGTGTATCACAGCATTCGGAGAGTGACAGGTGTCACATGAATCAAAAGATTCAGATTGGTGGTAGTAATTCATCCTGCGTTAGAGTGGGTCTCTGCCACGGTCGTTGTATGTTTGCGTGTGTGTGTGTGTGTGTGTGTGTGTGTGTGTGTGTGTGTGTGTGTGTGTGTGTGTGTGTGTGTGTGTGTGTGTGTGTGTGTGTGTGTGTGTGTGTGTGTGTGTGTGTGTGTGTGTGTGTGTGTGTGTGTGTGCGTGCGTGTCACTCTCGTCAAAAGTGTTTCATTTAGTTTCTCTCTGAAGAAAGCTCTCTCCACGTTAAATTATACAACAGGAGGCTTCTACACCAAACTGAATCCCTCCACTGTTTCATGGTATAAGGTCTGTCTCTGCTTGTTGTCTAAGTAACCGACACACACATTGGTCTGTCAGGAAATACATGTGCTGTTCTAAATGTTGTCACAGCCTTCCATATATTCAACATATATCTCCATGTGGAACAAGCAGTGTGATATGATCTTTCCCCCAGTCCAATACAAGGTCTGCTGTATGAATGGATCACTTGTGTGAAACAGTGAGTTAGCCTTCTCTCAGCCTTGTGGAGTCATCAGATCCCCCTGCAAATATTGACCTGGATATCCTACACATTCCACTATGACAACCTTGTAAACTCAATTACACAGATGAATCAACCTTTAATTATTTCTGTAGGAATACTATGTTCAATTCTGGGTGTTTTGCTTTTTTACATTTATTGTGGAAACGAGACTGTATTTAGCTATATGAATTACTGTAATTGTGCTTGTCAAATGCCTGAGGCAAAAACAGATTTTTATTTACACAATCAAAACGGTTACTAGGTAGATAAAACAAATACGCAGATTTAATTTCACCTGGAAACGAGCAGCGAAATGTCTTTATAAAGTGCTGAAACGGAATTAAAAAATGAGGACGGAAAAAAAAAGAATGAAAAAAATGGACATGATATAATTTTATACATCTGCTTTCAAGTCAGCCACTTTGCATTTCCCAGTTAATTAATAGATTGGATCAGAGAGGGTTTAATCAAATGTAATTGAATAAGTCCGTAATAAAAACAGGGTAGACTTTAAAGGAGACATGCGGGGAAACGATAGCATGTCCACTTTCAAATTAATTGAATTTTAGTACTTTTGAACTTCGTCCAAGGCATCACAGCATTAATTTATTCACACACCACATCTAAAAAGTGCTAGGCCTAGATGATATCCACACACACACACACACACACACACACACACACACACACACACACACACACACACACACACACACACACACACACACACACACACACACACACACACACACACACACACACACACACACACACACACACACACACACACACACACACACACACACACACACACACACACACTATGTTTATTGCTGTTTTTTTACACCTCAAAGGGTAAAAGCAGGACAACCAGACTCAGTTTGTACTGATAGTCTTTATTGTTAATCTGGTAATTGTTAGTTTCCTGCGATTCTTTCTCTCTTTTCTCCATGTTTTGTCTTTTGGAGCAAAACTAAAATATTAATTCTTTCGAAGGCAGTTCTCATTGCATTAAAAAATGTCTCTTTTATAATTTAGAAGAGAAAGAAAAATCTTTGTTAAAGTGACATGCTAATGAACAGGAGTAGAGCTAACACCAAGAGAATTATTACTGATTTGGAACATACTAATATTAATAGAATAATTTATGCTGCAATATAAATAAATGAAAAGAGTAATTCGTTTGAAAAAGGCCTTCAATTCAATGTAGGAAAAAATAAAATAAACACTTGGTCTCAGACAAGGGCCTTCACTTCCCTGCTGACGCCTCTATCAGAGGCAGCGAGGGCTGAAAGATAAACATTCGCTGTTCACTTTTAAAACACATTAATATTTCACTTGGCTAATTCAGAATTCACAAAGAACAACTTGTATTGCATGTCTTATTTTCATTTGTACTTGAAGAAAATGGTTTTGGACGATACAATTGCACTCCATCCGTGTAACTTTGGTGTATTTAGTTTTAAAATCAGAACCTGACACCCATCCTCCTCACCCCAATCATTCCCCCATACCGCGACGGGAGAAGAGGAAGAGGAGTGGACTGGATCGTTACCATCCTTATTACTCCTCATTAAAATACACGCATCACAAAGAAATACCATCACAAACCGTGTGTGTGTGTGTGTGTGTGTGTGTGTGTGTGTGTGTGTGTGTGTGTGTGTGTGTGTGTGTGTGTGTGTGTGTGTGTGTGTGTGTGTGTGTGTGTGTGTGTGTGTGTGTGTGTGTGTGTGTGTGTGTGTGTGTGTGTGTGTGTGTGTGTTTGCGCGCGCTCCTGTCCGTATGCAGAAGTGGAAAAAAAAGAACAATATAATTGGAGAAATGCAGTAATAATAGGTATTCACAAAATGATAATTCATATTAAACAGGGAGCATAAAGTCAGCCTCATTTGCATGTTTTAGATGATATGCATTTGAAAAGTAATTTCCGCGGGGCATATGAATGACATTAATTCCCGCGCGGGTTCTGCTATAGACCTGAAACTATCAAACATTCAAACATTTAACAGAGGAAGAAAAAGGCAGTCTCGCGCGTTGGCAAGGGCAGATTTCAAGGTTAAAGTATTTGAATGTGATTTTTAAAGTTCTGTCTGGGTTTGTTTAAAGTTGATCCTCTCCTAGTTAAGAGTTCCATTAACTGGAAGTCTGGCTGAGGCTCAGTTTAAACTGTGCTCCATGTGTTTGTGTGTTTCCCTCCCTTCCAGCCAGAATGACACTTCTCCTCCTAATCCACCTCCATTTCCTCAGTAATAACCATCTCTAACAGTGTCTGAATCTCCATTGTGACTCAGACAGTACTGGATGTGTGTGTTCCTGTCAAGACAGCCCTGCTTTACTGGAAAACCACGACTACTCGGCATGTACTAATCTACAGCCTACTATGAAGAGTAGACCCAGAATAGACCAGACTAAACCCAGTCCACTCCAGCCCTGTCACTGGCCCTACATACTGAGGATCTACAGACACTGCATGGCCTTCAGAGAGATGACTACCTGAGACAGCATCAACAAGACAAGAAGTTGTAGGGGAAAGATGGAGACAGAGAAGAATGGAAGAAAGTGAGGAAGAACGAGAGGAAGAGAAAGGGGGGGGGGAATTATTTAAAAAATCAGTAGAAAGAAAGAGAGGGGATCCCTTTTAGCCAGTGGGAGAGCGAGGGGAGAGGGGAGGAAGACAGAGGAAGACCCTGGGGCAGGAAGCAGTATGAATGTGTGTCTGGCTGCAGTGGAAAATGGGCCTTGGACACACAACACAGCCTGCCACATGACACCACATTCTTCTGCTATTAGAGAATCTGATCTCCAGCCACACTGACACACTGACTCATTTGTGTGTGCGTGTGTTTGTGTGTGCGTGTGTGTGTGTGCGCACATGTGCGTGTGTGTGTAGGCAGACGTATATGGGAGCGACCAGACAGCACACACCATCAAGATGTCCCCCACCTGTTAGTCCAACTTAGCCTTGGTCAACACACAGAGTGGGAAGAGTTGGGGTTGGGGGGGAGTAAAAGAGACAGACTAGACAAAACAAAGACAAGAGAAAAGACAACATGATGCATGCTTGTTGTTTGTGGTTAGTGTAACATGTGTAAACACGGCAGCCAGCTGGGAATATGGGAGTGGATGCTGACCTCATTAAGACTAGAAGGCTCCTGAACCACGGCTGCTTCACTCAGATACTGTATATTCAGAAGAACACTTTACTCCACAGGCAATTACAACAACCACAACTAAACACACAGCATCACAACACACAAACAACTGCACCACAAACTAAATACACAGACAGACAGACAGACACACGCGGGTTGAGTGGGGAAACCAGCAGCTGTGCACCACTCGAAAACACATATTTAACAGGGGCAGAAGGTACAGAGACAATGAAGAATTAAGAGGAAGACTCGTCTTTTATTGCATGAGCTACCCTCTCTCTCTTTACCTACCGCCCTCTCTCTCTCCGCCTCCCTTTTCTCTCTCTCTCCTTCTGCATCCCTCCCCCTCTGCATCCCCCTCTCTCCCTCTCTCCCTCCCTCTGCCACTCCGTCCCCTCTGCTCCTCTTTTGTCTGTGGTGTCCAAGCACAGTGATGAGGAGCATTTTGCTTAAGCAGACTTCAGAAGAGGGAGGGAAGTAGGGAGAGGGGAGGGGGGAGGGAAGTAGGGGAGGGGAGAGGAGGGGGAGAGGGGAGGGGGGAGGGGAGAGGGGAGGAGAGGAGAGGGAGGGAGGGGAGGAGGGGAGGAGGAGAGGAGAGGAGAGGAGAGGAGAGGAGAGGAGAGGAGAGGGGAGGGGAGGGGGAGAGGGAGGAGAGGAGAGGAGAGGAGCGGGGAGAGGAGAGGAGAGGAGAGGAGAGGAGAGGAGAGGAGGGAGAGGGGAGGGGGGAGAGGGGGAGAGGGGAGAGGGGGAGAGGGAGAGGGGGGAGGGGAGGGGAGGGAGAGGGAGGAGAGGAGAGGAGAGGAGAGGAGAGAGAGGGAGAGGAGAGGGAGAGGAGAGAGAGGAGAGGAGAGAGAGGAGGGGGAGAGGAGAGGAGAGGAGGGGAGAGGAGAGGAGAGGAGATGAGAGGAGATGAGATGAGATGAGATGAGATGAGAGATGAGATGAGATGAGATGAGATGAGAGATGAGATGAGATGAGATGAGAGGAGAGGAGAGGAGAGGAGAGGAGAGGAGAGGGGAGGGAGGAGAGGAGAGGAGAGGAGAGGAGAGGAGAGGAGAGGAGAGGAGAGGAGAGGGAGAGGGAGGAGGGAGAGGGGGGGAGGGGAGGGGAGAGGGAGGAGAAAACAGCTTATCTAGGGGCAGTAAAAGTGGGCTAATTCGGCCTTGGAAATATGTTTGTCTTTTTTCTCAGCAAGTCACTGCAGATCTGTTCATCTCAACCACACCAGGAGAGAAAAATTAAAGAAGATTATATTCCTTAAAACACAATTCAGGACGGGGTGAAAGATTCCTTGACACACACACACACACACACGACATCAACAAGATTTCCAAACAGTCATACAAAAGCATCTGTCAGCGGAGATTAGCAGTTCATGATGTCAAATCTGATAGTGACACAGACGACAGTAATAATATCCCTATGTAGTATGTTGTAATATGAGAGATAAACTGCTTGGGGATCAACTGCTTGGAGCTAAACTGCTTGGAGCTAAACTGCTTGGAGCTAGCCTATCCTATTAGTTCAGCCTATCCTCACAAAGTCACATTTCAGTACTGGGACTTGGAACTCAATCCCATATCAATACAATGCTAAATAAAGAGCATTAACTGACACACAAATAAGAAACGAACTTGCCAGATCAATGTTATGAGCAATTTGGGCAAATTGCTGCTTAATGCACACCTCCCCTGGGCTCAGATCGTTCAGCTAATGGAGGAGTCTGCTGTGGCCTCTGAGGCCCTTACTGACCAAACAGGCCCCTGAGGTTCTCTCTCTCTTTCTCTCTGTCTCGCTCTCCAGCCATGGGTTACATCGACCTCTGCTTTTTCAATGAAAAACGGTGATTTCTTATTGTTGGGCGTAGGAGAGCTTGCATTCTGTGTGTGTGTGTGTGTGGGTGTGTGAAAGTGCATATGTGTGTGTGTGTGTGTGTGTGTGTGTGTGTGTGTGTGTGTGTGTGTGTGTGTGTGTGTGTGTGTGTGTGTGTGTGTGTGTGTGTGTGTGTGTGTGTGTGTGTGTGTGTGTGTGTGTGTGTGTGTGTGTGTGTGTGTGTGTATTCTCCATTGGTGAGGGTGAAATGCACAGCTTGATCGTTTCAAGCCTGTGTGATAGTGAGGGGGTGGAAGAGGGAGGAGTGAGAGAGAGAGGTAAAGAGGGTGGAATCTCTCTCTCTCTAAACGTGTCTGGTATCCCTCACAATGGACCCCTGACTTCTAATTCTGTTCTTCCCTTCATCCGTCTTCTTTAATAACAGTGAAAAAACAAGGGATGAAATAAAGAGCGATGGAAAAAACCTGCATATTTGTCATTTACGATTGTTTACCTTTTTCACGGCAAATTGACTTTTACATCTCCTTTTCCTGGAAGCACTGTGCTCTGGGCTCGCCTGCCAGACCTGTCTGGCTCTGGGTTCGCCTGCCAGACCTGTCTGGCTCTGGGATGGGCTGCCAGGCTTGTCTCCAGGCTTTATGACCTGGCTCTCAAAGGGACTTTTAAATCTCTAAAGTCATTTCATATGATACAATACTGCTTTTGTCCTAACCACCTCTGTTTCTCACTCTCTCTCTGTTTCTCTCTCTCTCTCTCTCTCTCTCTCTCTCTCTCTCTCTCTCTCTCTCTCTCTCTCTCTCTCTCTCTCTCTCTCTCTTTTCTTCTCTTTTTCTCTCTCTCTCTCTCTCTCTCTCTCTCTCTCTCTCTCCTCTCTCTCCCTCTCCTTGCTTTCATTCCGTTTTCTTCCTCTCTCCTCTCTCTAAGTGTCAAACTGCTTTGCTTTATTCTTGGCCAGGTCGCAGTTGTAAATGATAACTTCTCTCTCTCTTCTCAACTCCCTCTCCTCTCTCTCTCTCAAATAAAGGTCCCTCTAAAAATAAAATCTATAGTTTGAGTGTGTGTCGTAAAGATGCTCTCCCTCTTTCATGCTCTCCCTTCTTCATTGCCCATGTCTCTTTGTCTACAGAACAAAAGATAGACTTGTTGAGTCATGACAGCATGACTATCAAACTCTCCCTCTCTCTGCCCCTCTAGAAGCCTTTGAAGACTCTCCCTCTCTAGCGTTGCTATATTGTCTCTCCCTCTCTCTCCTTGTCCCTGGGGTTATATGTTGGATACTCTCTTCTGTATCTCTCTCATCCTTGGCAAATCCCTTGCTTTCATTCCGCATGGCTGGAGGAGAGGTCGAACTGCTTTGCTTTATTCTTGGCCAGGTCGCAGTTGTAAATGATAACTTGTTCTCAACTAGCCTACCTGGTTAAATAAAGGTGAAATAAAAATAAAATAAATAGTTTGAGTGTGTGTCGTAAAGATGCAGGCTTTCATGCTCTCTTCTTCATTGCCCATGTGTGTTTGTCTACAGAACAAAAGATAGACTTGTTGAGTCATGACAGCATGACTATCAAACTGAGGGAACGTGCCCCTCTAGAAGCCTTTGAAGACATGCAGTAGCGTTGCTATATTGTAGCTGGGTGGAGTGTTGTGGTGGGGTTATATGTTGGATACGGTGGGGTTCTGTATTGGGTGGCATTTGGCAAATAGTCTAGGAGGCATGGCTGGAGGAGAGGAGAGGAGAGGATAGGAGAGGAGAGGAGAGGAGAGAAGAGAAGAGAAGAGAAGAGAAGAGAAGAGAAGAGAAGAGAAGAGAAGAGAAGAGAAGAGAGGAGAGGAGAGGAGAGGAGAGGAGAGGAGAGGAGAGGAGAGGAGAGGAGAGGAGAGGAGAGGAGAGAGGAGAGGAGAGGAGAGGAGAGGAGAGGAGAGGAGAGGAGGACCTACCTCCCGTGTAGCTCAGTGCTGAATTAGCCCTAGGTCCAGGAATAGAGCTTAGCAGGCTGAAGTGCAGGCCCCAGTAGGGAGCAGAGAGGAAGCCTACAGTAATGGTATGTTTGGAAGGACCAACCCAAACAAGCAGCCAGGGCATGGCAAGGCCATAGGACCAGAACAGATGCTGTTAGGGTGTGCTTTGGAGGAACACACACACATGTCCAAATAAAGAGTTGACTAAGAATTGTCTCAGTGTTCAGGGCTCTAAAGCACTCCAGAGAGTCTGTTAGTTATCCATGTCTGTTAGTAAACACTGAGTGTTATAGCACAGAGAGAGGCGTCAGAGACTAATTTTATGCTACTCTCCATATTCACACTAATGAGCGAGAGAGGACTGAGAAACCCCACGCCTTCACTTCCTAAGTACTCCCAAAGGACGACCAACACACACACACACACACACACACACACACACACACACACACACACACACACACACACACACACACACACACACACACACACACACACACACACACACACACACACACACACACACACACACACACACACACACACAGCATAATTATTCCAAAGAGCCGTCATTTCCAGCTGACATTTAAATGTGTTCACCTGTTGCAAAGTGAGAGAATAATAAAATCATGATATCAGATCACCACATTATAATCGCTGAAGAGATCTGCTAATTGGTGGAACTCCTCTCTCTGTAAACACGCAGGTCAGTGTGTGTATATGTGGACACTTAATGTGCATTTAGCAAACAAACATTAACAGTGTTCGCCTTGCAATTAGAACCAGGTGTCAGAGAATACTCAGCCCCCTGCACACACACCCACGCTGTGCGGTTGAACCCAATCTTTCCATCGTAATTATGCCAAATTAAAATGGTGGTTAGCAGTGCTAGTGCTGGCTAGTGTTTTAAGGAGATGTGTGCGTTTGTGTGTGTGTGTGTGTCAGGGCCTCTCAGAATTGATCAGAGCGGTGGTGATTTTTTCCTGTGTCAACCAATTAACACCTCCCCACCCGCCACCCCAAAACCCACAGCCCACCATCCACCACCACAGCAGGTGTGTATGTGTGTGTGAGTGATGCCCGGCTTGACTCCTAACCCACAGTTCCCGCGGATATATATGGGCGGGTTGAATAAAGGGAAAACTATACCTTAAAAAATACAAATACATTCAATTATTGTGCAATTTATATCTACAGGCTACATTGATGTGTTTCTTTCTGGCCTAAGATTTAGGGCCTATCTTTACACGCCCCAAATAGCCTGCACGCCAATCGGCAAACGATTTTGGGAACTGTCAGAAAAAGTAAATGTTGATTCTCTGAGGCAAAAAGGACACAATGCCAGAGATGATTTTATTAAGAGAAAATCTGCTAAATGGAGAGCTGAAAGAGAGGGCCAGAAAAGTCATGTTTGGAAAAGATTTGGTGAAGCGCTAAAAGAGAATGATAGCAGTGATAATGTGTGTGATGATTGTGAAGCACTATACTATACATTTACAAGATGGGGACTTGTCAAGGGAACTGTTGCCTACTGTTCAGATGGGTGAAACTGATATCTGGACACTGACTGTTGGTCTATAACCTGCACGTAGCCTTAATATTAACTGATGCAGAATTATGCATTTTTTTGCAGTAAAATTATACACCAAATGTACATTTTGACTCAGGAAAAGGAGTGGAGAAATATGATTTATTTCTTTCAGCATCATGACAGAATGAGAATGTGCAGTCAGGGACCATCTGTAGCGGTGCTATCTTTATCAGCATCATAAAAGCTGATACTATTTCAACCACATAAAATGTGAATCCACGCCGAAGTGGACCCTTATCAGAAACATGTTGGGTCGTTTTCACAGCTTTCTATTTCCTTACAACCGGTCAAACTGATGTCATTTGAAAAAAATTGTGTTTTGAGTGTTTGCATTTTGTCCCCGGTCCCTAAACGTCTTTGCTCTGCGAATGAAGCAGCGATGACAGGGAAAACTTTACTGATGTCTAGATGGAAGCATTCAATCTATCATTTATGACATCATTCTGGTGAGCAAGGGTTTATTTCCTCTTCTAGGGCAGCATACAATGACAGAAGAGAAGAAGCATTTATATAATTAAAGACAAGTTGACTAACAAATAGTCCACCAAAATGTTGGAAATGATGAGCAGAAACAAATCTAAATCAGGGGGAAAATCCAGCACCCGTGTGGCAGCCTGCAGTGTATTTTCTATACTAGAGGGTTTAGGATGGGAACGGACCTCTGTAAAGGGTCTCTCTAGTGTAATGAGGGGTCTACAGGCTCAATGCGTTTTATAGAAGCACTATCATGCTCAACCGGTTTTGCATTATTTGCATGTAGCAGTATTTTAATACAGAGCTGTGGTGGAACCTAGTGTATACAACACCCATCCAGCAGGAACCCACAGACACGTGCGCACACACACACACACACACACACACACACACACACACACACACACACACACACACACACACACACACACACACACACACACACACACACACACACACACACACACACACACACAGCGTTCCCAATAGATTCCTCTGAGTACATGCAGACACTGACACACCTACAGACACAGACACACCAACAGACACTGTCACACCTACAGACAGACACACCTACAGACAGACACACCTATAGACACACACACATACAGACACAGACCACAGGAGGTTGGTGGCACCTTAATTGAGGAGGATGGGCTCGTGGTAATGACTGGAGCGGAACCAGTGAAATGGTATCAAATACATCAAACACAAAGTTTCCATGGAAACCATGTGTTTGATGCCATTCCCTTCGCCCCTTTGCAGACATTATTATGAGCCGTCCTCCCCTCAGCAGCCTCCTGTGATACATTCACAAACACACATACACACACTGACAGACAGACAGAAACATACAAAAGAGATCAGACATACCTTGAAATCACACAATCATTGTGTCTGTCCATGTGTGGTTTGTGGGGAACTTGGAGTGACCCAACCAAACCACCCACCCACCCACCCACCCGCCAACCACCCACCCACCCACCCATCAACCACCCACCCACCCACCCACCAACCCACCCACCCACCCACCCACACACACCAGCTCCCTGCCCAGTATTTGTGGTGGCTGAATGCAGCTGGTAACATCTGGATGTATTTTAGCTGTGTTTACATTTCCAAAACTACACACACACACACACACACACACACACACACACACACACACACACACACACACACACACACACACACACACACACACACACACACACACACACACACACACACACACACACACACACACACACACACACACACAGTCTGAAAAACAGTGCAGGTGCCAGAAAAGTAATAAAGGAAGGAGCAGGTCACAAAAGGAGATTGTATAAACTCTTGGACCCACACACACGTTCAACACACACTAGTCATTCCTCCCCATCGTCCTGCTGGCGCTCACTTTTCACTAACACACAAGGCGCCACAGCCCTGCTCCAGCAATAACTTCAGAAAACTGGAGAACAACGAAAATATGAAGAGGAGACGGGAAAGGGATGGGAGGAGGAAAAGAAAGGGATGGGAGGAGGAAAAGAAAGGGATGGGAGGAGGAAAAGAAAGGGATGGGAGGAGGAAAAGAAAGGGATGGGAGGAGGAAAAGAAAGGGATGGGAGGAGGAAAAGAAAGGGATGGGAGGAGGAAAAGAAAGGGATGGGAGGAGGAAAATAAAGGAAGAAAAAAGAGAGAGTGATCAATGAAGAAGACAATGGACAGATGTGCAGCAAGGCCTGTGGAAGGCTTGGTGTCGGACATGCTGGAGCTGTGAGTGTTGGCAGAGGTGTCTATCTCTCTCTCTCTCTCTCTCTCTCTCTCTCTCTCTCTCTCCATTCTGTTACCTCACCCTCTAGAGTGTGTCGGGACCAAGGGCACAGACCCAGAAGAGACAGACAAACAGACCAACACAGTCATGCTGTTTAATGGTGACCGGCTGGGTTTTTAAACGTATTCAGTACTACCATTCTACCACAGACCCGCTTATCGCATCAGCTTCAAAATGGCCTCCCTATTACTGCCAACCACCCAACACCCACTCTTATACATACACTGCCACGGAAATAAACCTGTTTCCACGAACTCATACACACACACACACACAAACACACACACACACACACACACACACACACACACACACACACACACACACACACACACACACACACACACACACACACACACACACACACACACACACACACACACACACACACACACACACACACACACACACACACACACACACACACACACACACACACACACACACACACACACACACACACACACGCAGCTGCAAGTCGAATTTTGTTCAGCCTAATCAAAACAGACACAGAATAGCCCTGTTGGACTGACGTCATCTAACCCCAATACAGGCTCTGGTCCACAGACACACACACACACACAAAAAGAAACACAGAGAGAGAGAAGGCCGTACTGTGTAGGATGTAATTTCAGTGATTGAGTATAATTTACCCGTGTAACATGAAACCCAGAAGGCCAAAAAGAGTGACCCCATAGATCAAAACCAAACCAGCAGTACTGGGAGGGGGGTAGTACACGTACACACACACACACACACACACACACACACACACACACACACACACACACACTCACACGGATGCTTTGTTTAGCCAATTCCAGCTCATCCCAAGCTCTGTTGAATCGCTTGATAAGTTTCCGTTTGGAAGATAAAAACAAATATACGTGTCATTTAGTTTTACTCAGTGGAAGTCCAGGTGTTTGTAAACCAGCGTAGTGATCTGTGATTGTTGTTCCAATGCCCAGTTAAATAAAGACAAAACACCAAAGGGTCAGTCAATTAAGAATACATTTGGATTTGAATGTTGCCACACACAAAGTGTCCTTGGGATCACAGTAATCCGCTCAGGTATTCCACTTTCCAGTGGCTCACCCCTCGCCTCTGACAAACACACACACACACACACGGGAGATTAATAGAGATCCCGTGGCACAGGGAGACTTCTGATGGGTTTAACATCAGGAACGATTGTTACTAAAGAACGGCGAGTCTCCCCTGAGAAAAAACACATCGGACGATCACATGACGACAGTTCAGACCCCTGGGAACCCAAGCAGTCACGTCCACCACAATCTAGGGTTTAGAGTCTGGAATTCAAGACAACACTTTACATTTAGATATATTGTATAGATGATTTACAAGTCGATTTATTAATACAAAGTTTATATTAAACAGCTATAAATCATTGGTAGATATAGTATGATAGTTGAACTATTAGTTATTAACAGTGTATTAACTAGGCTACTTTAAAACCCTTCATAAACACTCAAACGATATCTTCAAGTGTTACTAAATGTAATCATTCATGTTTTCAGAACTTCATCGACTGATAGCGCTTAGAATTTAGATCAGGAGTAGAACCTGTGTTGAGGTTACAGTCATCAGGAATGTATTTAAACATGTGTTTTTCATTCAGGATAAAAGAGAATCACTGTGAAACAAATGAACCCTATTAAGAGAAGTTTACGCTGAAGGTGACAGAATGAATTAATTTAGCTAAACCATTAAGACCTGTTACCTTCAACCCACTGAAGGATTTACACCCAACTAATTAGCATGCTCCATTTTCTCTAATAATAATAATGGAATAACTTAATAGGTTAGAATTCAATCCCATATTCATATGTTCATTTCTGTCTGATTCTCAACGCTGAGAACCACTCTTCTACTAATGCAATGTCACATCCAGAACTGTCACACAGGAGACAAAATCATTTCAAGTGGTGTCGGGATTTAAACACACAAAGGGAAATGATATTAAAACGATAAAAGGTATTCTCTCTGTAGGTTACGTTGGCGTTTCACGAGAGCGCCGGTAAATATGGTAAAGATGTTTCCTGTCCCAGTTTTGGAAAGAGGTGTTTCTGGGTAATTAAAATATAATTGTGGAGCGTATTCGATTCCTTCTCTCCTCCACAGATCTCCCTCTTTTTCTCTCTCGTTCTCTCTATCTTTTTAATTGCCTCTGTTTCCTGTCTCAGCTAGCTGACTGTTTAAACGTAACATTTTGAACAGAACACAGAAATCAAAGCACAGAGTATGTTTCTAGACCAGAAACACAGAGCTGTGTTTATCAAGTCCTCTGTTAATTCCAATTCAAATAATATTCAAATACAGCTATTGTTTAATTTACGGCATTCTTTAAAAAAAAAAATCATTTATTTTTAGCTTGTTGCATCTTTGCAGCATTTAATTACCATATGATTGGGGATATCTATACATGGTGATGTTCAAATGTAGGTTATATTTTCCTCTTTTGTGCGATTGAACACAAATATATAGTACGTCTCAGAGGATGAGCCGAATAGACAGACAACTTGTGGAAAAAGTCTGTTGCAAACAGTTAGTTTGAATTGATCTGAAACCTACTGTATCTATAACCCATTTTATTCACCTGTGGTGTAATAACCCTCCAGCTACAGAAACTCAGCTCGTCTTCAGCTACCAAACCTACCAGCAGCACTACATCTTTAAACATCCCTCCCTTCTCTTCCTCTCTCCTCTCTGCTTCTTCTCCCTGGGTGAAAGGTAAGTGACACGTTAGACAGGCACAGAAAAGGAGTCAATATCCTCAGGAGGCCTGGGAGGATTAGAAAATGTCACTTTCTCTCTGCAGACGGAGAGGGCCAACACTGGAGCACACACACACACACACAATACAGTTTCAATAATACACACATTGGTTGTCTCCAGGGCTTCAGCAGGAATATCTCATGACTTACACACCACTGCCTGCTCAATGAACACACACACACTCCCTGGTTCCTCATCATATCTTCCTGTCTACAGTATATTCAGACCTAACAGCATTTTTACCACAAGAAAATCATCTCCAATGTAGTAAGTGATGCTGGTAAATATACGTTCAACTCACCATACACACACTGGTACAGTTGGAATAAGGTGAGCACTCAAACACACACAAAATACTGTAAACACACTCCTGTGTCTCGGTGCCAATCTGTGACGTCTCTTGAGTGTTGAGGTTTTCTATTAAAACTATAAAAGGTGCTGGAGAAAGGGGAAGAGTTCACATTATCTAAGAGAATTCCAATTAACACTCTCCCCCACAGTAATTAGCTATTAAAATAGCTAATGAACAAACCCCAAACCCCAACGAGACGCCACCGCAACGCAGCTCTATAATTCATTCTACAATCACAACCATCTCCCGCATAAAGGACTGTGATAATACGTTTGATGAAATGGACAGAACGAACAAAAATGATGTTATGTAAATGAAGTGTAAATAAGTGTAAATAAAACACTGTCCGTCTGCGCGCATGAAGCTTAAGCCACTTCTGCTTTTGTTCTTCTCTCATCCATTTATTCTCTCACTCTGTTATTCTGTTGTTTCTCCCTTCGGCCGTCTGACAGAGGGAAAGGGGGAGGGAGGGAGGGGGAGGGGAGGGAGGGAGGGAGGGAGGGAGGGGGAGGGAGGGAGGGAGGGAGGGAGGGAGGGAGGGAGGGAGGGAGGGACCTTCTCACACAGAACTAATTAATAGATAGCATGTTGAAGTTACTGTCACACACATTTCCAAACACACATACACACTTTTTGTAACACTCACACTTACAGTCATACACATCAAAACAAACAGATAGCATTAATATACTTCAGGTTTATTAAAGGGGGAAGCTGGGCTCTGCACACACACACACTTCAGCTCCTCAGAGCGATAAGACGTTTATTACTAACTGTAAACGAGTGCACACCCAATTAAAGAGAGGAGAGAGAAAAATCCAAGAATTAGCTTGTTAAGCTGGGAGAGAGAGAGAGAGAGAGAGAGAGAGAGAGAGAGAGAGAGAGTGTGTGTGTGTGTGTGTGTGTGTGTGTGTGTGTGTGTGTGTGTGTGTGTGTGTGTGTGTGTGTGTGTGTGTGTGTGTGTGTGTGTGTGTGTGTGTGTGTGTGTGTGTGTGTGTGTGTGTGTGTGTGAGAGAAAAAGAAAAGGAGATGAACTAGAAAGAGGAAAAGAAGAATTCAAGCCTCCAATCTGTCTGTCACTCATTAACTGTAGCTGGGTCAGTTCTTCCACCGCAAGAAGCAACCAGACACGCCCCTTGCCCTCTTTTTCTCCTTTATGTCTTTTTTTTACAGGGGCTTCTTGGCCCCACAGTAACGTCAGGGGCTTCTTGGCCCCACAGTAACGTCAGGGGCTTCTTGGCCCCACAGTAACGTCAGGGGCTTCTTGGCCCCACAGTAACGTCAGGGGCTTCTTGGCCCCACAGTAAAGTCAGTGCAGCACCTATTAAAACAGCATGTGTCCCAGCCTGCTGCACACACACACACACACACACACACACACACACACACACACACACACACACACACCACACGCACGCACGCACGCACGCACGCACGCACGCACGCACACACACACACACACACACACACACACACACACACACACACACACACACACACACAGTGTCGTGCACTTGACCATTCCACATGTTTTACCATTGGGGGGCCAGAGACAGAGGGGGTTGTGTGTGTGATGCAGGCCTGGGTTAATGTATAAAGCTACAGAGATGACCAATACTGATGACTGGAGGTCCACTGGGGGCCTAAAACACTTTCCACAATATTACAATCTTTAAAAATTCACTCTGTCAATCCATCTGCGTTCCATATATAGGCAATGGCTTCCTCTCTATTATATTCCCACAGCCGTTGAATCTTGTACACACACTCTGTCTCTCGTGAGCCCAGAGGCCAGTGTTTCTGCGTAAACGGCAGTTTTAATATGCTGAGATACTCATCAGGAAGATTTTACACTGATTTTACCAGAATGAAACACACACACACGCAGACGCACACGCACGCATACGCGCACACACACACACACACACACACACACACACACACACACACACACACACACACACACACACACACACACACACACACACACACACACACACACACACACACACACACATCCTCTAATACCGCTGAGCTCTCTCTATCAAACACAGATCCCTATCTGGACAAGACAAACTGCGATAAAGTCACTCTCTAACTACGCCAATCGATGAAAGTCATTTATTTACCTCACTAGGCAATTTCTGCTCCATCTTCAGAAAGAGGGAGATGGCGAGAGGTGGGGGCTAGGAGGGCAGGGAGAGAGGAAGAAAGTTTGGCAGGGCTGTGTGAATGGTGTGTAAATGAATCTAGCTGTAGTGTAATGCAGAAGGATATGTGAGGAAGTCCATAAAGAGGAGAGAGGTTAAAACATTAAACTCTGAGAACAACTTAGAAACAGACTGGTCTGATGAGGGTTTTCACCATGTTTCTCAACAGTCACAAAGCAGTTAACAATGTAGAATTAGTCCCATTAACAGTAGTCCTGATTTAATGTGATGTGGTACTCTAGAAGCCACTCCACACCTATAGGCAAATCAGGATGTTCTCTCATTCTTTTTCCCTCCCTCCCTCTCTCTCTATCCCTCTTCCTCCCTCTCTCTCTATCCCTCTTCCTCCCTCTCTCTCTATCCCTCTTCCTCCCTCTACCTCTCTCACTCTGCATTCAAATGTGTTCAGCCTAGAGAGACAGGGAGGCCTGTGGTCCTTAACTTCACTCGATGAAATAAAAGGTACTTAACTAACCCATAATGATCAATACAAACCTGGCCACTTACACACACGCACGCACATACGCACACACACACACACGCGCGCACACGCACACACAAACGCAAACGCAGACACACACTTATCCCACCTCTTCAGCTGCTCATGCATATGCATGTTCTTTGTAATTCATGCAGGGGTGTTGGCCTATCGCAGCACAAGGCCAACCCAGAGGTCAACTCATTTGTAAATCAGTACCCCAAAAATGTGTGTGTGTGTGTGTGTGTGTGTGTATGTGAGCTTTGGAAAGGAGTTCATAATCAGTGCAGCGCCTTCATTCATGTCCAGCTCCTTCTCCCCACTGAGTAGAAATCTCACATAAAGACACACGTGCAAGAGTCCACTCACACAGTGTGTGTGTGTGTGTGTGTGTGTGTGTGTGTGTGTGTGTGTGTGTGTGTGTGTGTGTGTGTGTGTGTGTGTGTGTGTGTGTGTGTGTGTGTGTGTGTGTGTGTGTGTGTGTGTGTGTGTGTGTGTGTGTGTGTGTGTGCGTGCGTGTGCGTGCGTGCGTGAGTGTTTGTTTGAGAGTGTTTGTGTGTGTGTGTGTGTGTGTGTGTGTGTGTGTTTGTTTGAGAGTGTTTGTGTGTGTGTGTGTGTGTGTGTGTGTGTGTGCGTGAGAGTGTGTGTGTGTGTGCCACACGGAGTGGTCCCGCCAACCCTAGCTCTGACCTCTCTCTCCACTCCAGGAGAACACCAGGCTCCCTGACCTCTTTTATCTTTCAGAGGAGAAGAAAGTTTGCTCGGGAAAATCGCTGGTGATCATTTAATGGGGTCCCCACAGTGCTGCATTGCACAGGATTATGTGTAGACTAAGACGAGGTGCACACATGATGAGGTGTTTGATAAATGGATGTTAAATCCCTGCTGATAGATCACACAAACACACACACATTTACGCACATACTAAAACAAAAGTCCCACCCAGGGGCCCTCAGTACTTCAGCTGTCCATTAGTTGTAATCTGGTGGGTGTTTGTTTTACAGAACCATATCCATGGAGGGATTTAGTTATGGGAGGCCAAACAGCTGCCTGCAGCCTCTACCTGCCTACCTGCCTACATGCCCCACCCTCTACCCTTCTACCTATAGCTAGAAGTAGCTAGCTATATCAGCTATATTGAATTATAACAAATACTCTGAAAGGAAACATAAAGTTGATTACCTGATGTTGTGAGAAGGGTGACCAGTAGGACCGGAGAACATGGAAGGAATAAAGAGAAAACAATCATGAGAAAGTGAAAGATAGTGTATGTCTGGCACAGTGCTTGAGTCATGTCATTATGTCCGTCAGTAGAGACGTGTGTGTCCCGGAGGACTAACTCCTCCCTCAGTCTCTTTCTCCTTAGACTGGACCAGAGGTTGACATTTCACCTCAGTCTCTTTCTCCTTAGACTGGACCAGAGGCTCACATTTCACCTCAGTCTCTTTCTCCTTAGACTGGACCAGAGGCTCACATTTCACCTCAGTCTCTTTCTCCTTAGACTGGACCAGAGGTTCACATTTCACCTCAGTCTCTTTCTCCTTAGACTGGACCAGAGGTTCACATTTCACCTCAGTCTCTTTCTCCTTAGACTGGACCAGAGGTTCACATTTCATTCTCACTGGACCAGAGGTTCATTTCACCTCAGTCTCTTTCTCCTTAGACTGGACCAGAGGTTCACATTTCACCTCAGTCTCTTTCTCCTTAGACTGGACCAGAGGTTCACATTTCACCTCAGTCTCTTTCTCCTTAGACTGGACCAGAGGTTCACATTTCACCTCAGTCTCTTTCTCCTTAGACTGGACCAGAGGTTCACATTTCACCTCAGTCTCTTTCTCCTTAGACTGGACCAGAGGTTCACATTTCACCTCAGTCTCTTTCTCCTTAGACTGGACCAGAGGTTCACATTTCACCTCAGTCTCTTTCTCCTTAGACTGGACCAGAGGTTCACATTTCACCTCAGTCTCTTTCTCCTTAGACTGGACCAGAGGTTCACATTTCACCTCAGTCTCTTTCTCCTTAGACTGGACCAGAGGTTCACATTTCACCTCAGTCTCTTTCTCCTTAGACTGGACCAGAGGTTCACATTTCACCAGAAGATAAGTTCATTTCTGAAAAGTTACAACAAATACACATGATACAATTGTTGTTGTTTTCCTGGATATCTGCTAAACTACTTTAACTCTTGTAATACTTATAGCTATTGAATGCATAGCTAGGCGTGGGGCTATTGGTTTCTGTGGGTTTGTGGATATGGAGAAGTCTTATATTGAATAGGAGATGAAGCGCATATGGAATAGGTTTACTCTACTCTACTCTACTCTACCATAATCTACTCTACTCTACTCTACCATAATCTACTCTACTCTACTCTACTCTACTCTACCATAATCTACTCTACCATAATCTACTCTACTCTACTCTACGATACTCTACTCTACTCTACTCTACCATACTCTACTCTACTCTACTCTACTCTACTCTACTCTACTCTACTCTACTCTACTCTACTCTACCATAATCTACTCTACTCTACTCTACTCTACTCTACTCTACTCTACCATAATCTACTCTACTCTACTCTACTCTACTCTACTCTACTCTACTCTATTCTATTCTACACTAGTCTATTCTACTCTACTCTACGCTACACACACACACACACACACACACACACATGAACACTGAGCCCTGACCCTTCTGCTACTCACTCCATCCCTCCCACTTTAGACATGTCAATCACAGCTCCCCTCTCTGTTACTCTGGCCCCTCCCCAAACACTGTGTGTGTGTGTGTGTGTGTGTGTGTGTGTGTGTGTGTGTGTGTGTGTGTGTGTGTGTGTGTGTGTGTGTGTGTGTGTGTGTGTGTGTGTGTGTGTGTGTAGCCAGACTGGCTTCACAGCTTCACTTTGACACCCTCCAAGCCTCAGTCGCCACTGAGACACGGTGGAGACACAGAGACTGTGTGTGTCTGTGTAGTCCACAAACAGAGCATGGCCGAGGGATCCTAGGGGCCCTGTTCTACCAGTGCACAAACAAAAGCCTTCCATTACGTGTGTGTACAGTGTGTGTGTGTGTGTGTGTGTGTGTGTGTGTGTGTGTGTGTGTGTGTGTGTGTGTGTGTGTGTGTGTGTGTGTGTGTGTGTGTGTGTGTGTGTGTGTGTGTGTGTGTGTGTGTGTGTGTGTGCGTGTGTGTGTGTGTGTGTGTGTGATGAGAGTCGAAACGAGCGGAGGACACAAAGACAGGAGAAGACTGTGGAATGTTTGCACTCCAGGGTCCAGAGGCCAGTGTGTGTGTGTGTGTGTGTGTGTGTGTGTGTGTGTGTGTGTGTGTGTGTGTGTGTGTGTGTGTGTGTGTGTGTGTGTGTGTGTGTGTGGGTCCAAGCTGCGGCTGCCTCTGGGAAAATAACACCACCTTATTTACCGACCCCTCCACCAAACACACACAACCGCCTTAGTCAAAGACAGAGCTCACCTCAGCATGGAAAAGACAAGAAGAAACAGGCAGAGTTATGTACACTCTGTAGACTGTAAGGAAGGGATAGAACTGTTCAATAGGAACCCGCTGGATAGTCCAAGGTTGAAGGCCGAGCCAACAGCCCTGGTTCTATTCACAATTGTACAAATGATAGTAGAATGCACAACAACAACATCGGGCAAAAGAACAAGAACAGAACGGATGCTACGACGTTGCAAACTATCTCTCCTGAGATACTCAGATACACTCAGGATATGTTCCCTCGTGGAATGTGTCAGCGAGGCATTTCATTTGATTGGTACTTGAGAGCTGCTGGCGTGGCCAATCATACGAGTCGGCAGGGGATAACCTGTGTGATGTGTGTGTGTGTGTGTGTGTGCGTGTGTGTGTGGGTTACCTGTGTGTGTAAATTGAGCTAATCTGTAAACCATATGCCACTCTCTCTCTAGTGCCAAACCCCCCACCCTCGTCTGTCCCACCCCTTGCTTGGCACAAGAACACACACACACACAGTGCCAGTGAGGGGCTCCCTCCACTTCATTAGGAAAGTAAACACAAGTGGTGTCTGAAGTGGCTAATTAGAGCTAATTACTCCCTGCTCGTTACTAATGCAAATTAGATTACGCTGCTTAACTTCCTCGTGTCCACACCGCCTCTGTTAATTGAGGCCTTTTGAAATTAAATTACCCGCTAATTAGCATATCAAAAGCATTAATTCTGTGCCAGGAAGAAAAAAAACACAACAACAAATGCCAAGTTTTACTAATGAGTTTTGCTAATTGAATATGTACAGTCAATACCGAGGTGGGTGCCAGAACTGCCTATTCAGCCAATTCTCAACCACTCTGTGTGTGTGTGTCTGTGTGTGTGAGTGCGTGCGTGCATGCGTGTGTGCATGTGTGCGTGTGTGCGCGCGCGTGTGTGTGTGTGTGTGTGTGTGTGTGTGTGTGTGTGTGTGTGTGTGTGTGTGTGTGTGTGTGTGTGTGTGTGTGTGTGTGTGTGTGTGTGTGTGTGTGTGTGTGTGTGTGTGTGTGTGTGTGTGTGAGTGTGTGTGTGTGTGTGTGTGTGTGTGTGTGTGTGTGTGTGTGTGTGTGTGTGAGTGTGAGTGTGTGTGTGTGTGTGTGTGTGTGTGTGTGTGTGAGTGTGTGTGTGTGTGTGTGTGTGTGTGTGTGTGTGTGTGTGTGTGTGTGTGTGTAACCATCTGTATAGTAAAACACCACACAACGGAAGAGCGGCACATAACTTAAGGAACCATTCCATTTCTCCAAACGGTTTGTCAATATTTCCCTGTGAACTCAACACCATTGATCTACAGCACTGAGAGAGAAAATGAAGAACAGAGTGAGTGAGTGAATGAGAGAGAGAGAGAGAGAGAGAGAGAGAGAGAGAGAGAGAGAGAGAGAGAGAGAGAGAGAGAGAGAGAGAGAGAGAGAGAGGGGGGTAAAGAGGCTGGGGACCTATTCAGCTAATGAATATACAGGGGGGAAATATTACCACAAACACAATACTTTACCCTGATATAATTACATGGTCTAAGCACATAAACACACAAATACATATACACCTGGGTTTGAAGTTGCTTTCTGATACAGTGAGTCAGAGGGTATCTGGACTGAGCTTTAAGAGCTACATCTCCTCAGAGGGATAGTGGGTATAAAGGCTGTAAGCTGCCTTTGAAATAAAGAAGTACAGCATATCTGTAGTGTTCTGGACCCCCTGCTAGGTAGTGCTCCTACACCCTAACCATATCAGACAAACTAACACACATCACCTACGCTACCTACCGTACCTGGCCAATTCAAGGAAAACACACAGACTTTTAGAACACAATCCAATTAAAGCCATAGGATTAATAGTCAAGCTGTTCGTCTCCCTCCTCCCTAATCAAAGCTAAAGTTATGTCTAATAAAGGCCAACTGTAAACTTTTCAGAAGTCAAGAGAGTATTCAGGTATGTTCTGGTTCTAGCTACCTAGTGGCTATGATACCAGAACAGAACAGAAGAGCGATAGAGAGCCTAGAGCCATTAGATGTTTTAATCTACGGCTGAAATAAAAATAATTAACTTCAAATATAATTCAAATCCCCTACCCTTTCCTTAAATATCTATCCAATCAAGATGGCTGAAAAGCTTTATTCAGGTTGGTTGCTATAAAAGTTTCATCTTATTACACTTTCCAACTTCTCATTTTAACACCACTGTAATGGAAGATGAAAAATGAATAGTGAAATTGAGAGGTAGCCTTACAAAAAAATTAAATAACCATGATAATTAGATGTAAAGATATTATAATTCCTTTAAGGGGATGCATAGAATCTGCTGCTCTACAATATTTGCCCTAATTGCTAGAATTATCATATTAACCAGTTACCATTTGACTAAGTTGATTAAAAAATTGATTATTCGTCTATTTCTTTTAGGACTTTCTTAATCAAAATCTAACATCCTTGAAAAATTAATTCGAAGGAGCTCTTATCAGTTAATTAAATCAGGTTGGAAGTCATTTTTCTGCGCGGCGTGATTAGGGCCCGCTCTGTTCTCCTCTGTTCAGACACCATGACGTGAGAGGAAACTTCTCACTGGCTCATCAAACATGCACAACCAGAAGAATAGCATTTCTTTAAAGGGACGTCTTTTTTTTCTTCTCCAAACCTCTGCCTTTCTGATAAATGGTACTATACCCAATAGATCTCTCTTTCTCCTCAACACATTCTCATTAACGCCCAGGAAAAATATAAAGAGAGGGGAGGGGAGAGAGTAAGAGAAAAGAGAGGGGAGGGGAGGGGAGGAGAGAGTAAGAGAAAAGAGAGGGGAGGGGAGGGGAGGGGAGAGAGTAAGAGAAAAGGGAGGGGAGGGGAGGGGAGAGAGTAAGAGAAAAGAGAGGGGAGGGGAGGGGAGAGAGTAAGAGAAAAGAGAGGGGAGGGGAGGGGAGAGAGTAAGAGAAAAGAGAGGGGAGAGGAGGGGAGGGGAGAGAGTAAGAGAAAAGAGGGGAGGGGAGGAGATTAGAGGAGAGAGAGTAAGAGAAAAGAGAGGGGAGGGGAGGAGAGAGAGTAAGAGAAAAGAGAGGGGAGAGGAGGGGAGAGAGTAAGACAAAAGAGAGGGGAGAGAGTAAGAGAAAAGA
Source organism: Oncorhynchus keta (assembly GCF_023373465.1). Taxonomy (NCBI): domain Eukaryota; kingdom Metazoa; phylum Chordata; class Actinopteri; order Salmoniformes; family Salmonidae; genus Oncorhynchus; species Oncorhynchus keta. The sequence goes on along the minus strand of NC_068430.1, from coordinate 30,705,145 downwards.
GGGGAGGGGAGGAGAGAGAGTAAGAGAAAAGAGAGGGGAGGGGAGGAGAGAGAGTAAGAGAAAAGAGAGGGGAGGGGAGAGGAGGAGAGAGAGTAAGCGAAAAGAGTGGGGAGGGGAGGGGGGTAAGTGAAAAGAGAGAGGAGAGGAGGGGAGAGAGTAAGAGAAAAGAGAGGGGAGAGAGTAAGAGAAAAGAGGGGAGGGGAGGGGAGAGAGTAAGAGAAAAGAGGGGAGGGGAGGGGAGGGGAGAGTGTAAGAGAAAAGAGGGGAGGGGAGGGGAGGGGTGAGGGTAAGAGAAAAGAGGGGAGGGAGGGGAGGGGAGAGTGTAAGAGAAAAGAGGGGGGGAGGGGAGGGGAGAGAGTAAGAGAAAAGAGGGGAGGGGAGGGGAGGGGAGAGTGTAAGAGAAAAGAGGGGAGGGGAGGGAGAGAGTAAGAGAAAAGAGGGGAGGGGAGGGGAGGGGAGGGGAGGGGAGGGGAGGGGAGAGAGTAAGAGAAAAGAGAGGGGAGAAAAAGTGTCAGAGGGGGAAGAGAACACAGGTTCATTATGTCCTACTCCTAACATTTAAACACAGGTTCATCATGTCCTACTCCTAACATTTAAACACAGGTTCATCATGTCCTACTCCTAACATTTAAACACAGGTTCATCATGTCCTACTCCTAACATTTAAACACAGGTTCATCATGTCCTACTCCTAACATTTAAACACAGGTTCATCATGTCCTACTCCTAACATTTAAACACAGGTTCATCATGTCCTACTCCTAACATTTAAACACAGCTTCATCATGTCCTACTCCTAACATTTAAACACAGGTTCATCATGTCCTACTCCTAACATTTAAACACAGGTTCATCATGTCCTACACCTAACATTTAAACACAGGTTCATCATGTCCTACTCCTAACATTTAAATACAGCTTCATCATGTCCTACTCCTAACATTTAAACACGGGTTCATCATGTCCTACTCCTAACATTTAAACACAGCTTCATCATGTCCTACTCCTAACATTTAAACACAGGTTCATCATGTCCTACTCCTAACATTTAAACACAGGTTCATCATGTCCTACTCCTAACATTTAAATACAGGTTCATCATGTCCTACTCCTAACATTTAAACACAGGTTCATCATGTCCTACTCCTAACATTTAAACACAGGTTCATCATGTCCTACTCCTAACATTTAAACACAGGTTCATCATGTCCTACTCCTAACATTTAAACACAGGTTCATCATGTCCTACTCCTAACATTTAAACACAGGTTCATCATGTCCTACTCCTAACATTTAAACACAGGTTCATCATGTCCTACTCCTAACATTTAAACACAGGTTCATCATGTCCTACTCCTAACATTTAAACACAGGTTCATCATGTCCTACTCCTAACATTTAAACACAGCTTCATCATGTCCTACTCCTAACATTTAAACACAGGTTCATCATGTCCTACTCCTAACATTTAAACACAGGTTCATCATGTCCTACTCCTAACATTTAAACACAGGTTCATCATGTCCTACTCCTAACATTTAAACACAGGTTCATCATGTCCTACTCCTAACATTTAAACACAGGTTCATCATGTCCTACTCCTAACATTTAAACACAGCTTCATCATGTCCTACTCCTAACATTTAAACACAGGTTCATCATGTCCTACTCCTAACATTTAAACACAGGTTCATCATGTCCTACTCCTAACATTTAAACACAGGTTCATCATGTCCTACTCCTAACATTTAAACACAGGTTCATCATGTCCTACTCCTAACATTTAAACACAGGTTCATCATGTCCTACTCCTAACATTTAAACACAGGTTCATCATGTCCTACTCCTAACATTTAAACACAGGTTCATCATGTCCTACTCCTAACATTTAAACACAGCTTCATCATGTCCTACTCCTAACATTTAAACACAGGTTCATCATGTCCTACTCCTAACATTTAAACACAGCTTCATCATGTCCTACTCCTAACATTTAAACACAGCTTCATCATGTCCTACTCCTAACATTTAAACACAGGTTCATCATGTCCTACTCCTAACATTTAAACACAGATTCATCATGTCCTACTCCTAACATTTAAACACAGCTTCATCATGTCCTACTCCTAACATTTAAACACAGGTTCATCATGTCCTACTCCTAACATTTAAACACAGGTTCATCATGTCCTACTCCTAACATTTAAACACAGGTTCATCATGTCCTACTCCTAACATTTAAACACAGGTTCATCATGTCCTACTCCTAACATTTAAACACAGGTTCATCATGTCCTACTCCTAACATTTAAACACAGGTTCATCATGTCCTACTCCTAACATTTAAACACAGGTTCATCATGTCCTACTCCTAACATTTAAACACAGGTTCATCATGTCCTACTCCTAACATTTAAACACAGGTTCATCATGTCCTACTCCTAACATTTAAACACAGGTTCATCATGTCCTACTCCTAACATTTAAACACAGCTTCATCATGTCCTACTCCTAACATTTAAACACAGGTTCATCATGTCCTACTCCTAACATTTAAACACAGGTTCATCATGTCCTACTCCTAACATTTAAACACAGGTTCATCATGTCCTACTCCTAACATTTAAACACAGGTTCATCATGTCCTACTCCTAACATTTAAACACAGGTTCATCATGTCCTACTCCTAACATTTAAACACAGGTTCATCATGTCCTACTCCTAACATTTAAACACAGGTTCATCATGTCCTACTCCTAACATTTAAACACAGCTTCATCATGTCCTACTCCTAACATTTAAACACAGGTTCATCATGTCCTACTCCTAACATTTAAACACAGCTTCATCATGTCCTACTCCTAACATTTAAACACAGCTTCATCATGTCCTACTCCTAACATTTAAACACAGGTTCATCATGTCCTACTCCTAACATTTAAACACAGCTTCATCATGTCCTACTCCTAACATTTAAACACAGCTTCATCATGTCCTACTCCTAACATTTAAACACAGGTTCATCATGTCCTACTCCTAACATTTAAACACAGGTTCATCATGTCCTACTCCTAACATTTAAACACAGGTTCATCATGTCCTACTCCTAACATTTAAACACAGGTTCATCATGTCCTACTCCTAACATTTAAACACAGGTTCATCATGTCCTACTCCTAACATTTAAACACAGGTTCATCATGTCCTACTCCTAACATTTAAACACAGGTTCATCATGTCCTACTCCTAACATTTAAACACAGGTTCATCATGTCCTACTCCTAACATTTAAACACAGGTTCATCATGTCCTACTCCTAACATTTAAACACAGGTTCATCATGTCCTACTCCTAACATTTAAACACAGGTTCATCATGTCCTACTCCTAACATTTAAACACAGGTTCATCATGTCCTACTCCTAACATTTAAACACAGGTTCATCATGTCCTACTCCTAACATTTAAACACAGGTTCATCATGTCCTACTCCTAACATTTAAACACAGCTTCATCATGTCCTACTCCTAACATTTAAACACAGCTTCATCATGTCCTACTCCTAACATTTAAACACAGGTTCATCATGTCCTACTCCTAACATTTAAACACAGGTTCATCATGTCCTACTCCTAACATTTAAACACAGGTTCATCATGTCCTACTCCTAACATTTAAACACAGGTTCATCATGTCCTTAAACACTTCATCGGAGTGTTTCTGTATGCTTGTTTCTCCCTCAGCTGCAGTGGTGAAGCCAATGAGATAAAAGATCACACACACATCCCATATCTCATGTCATCTCAGAAGAGAAAAAGCAAACTGGATGGAGAGAATGAGACAAAGAGAGAAAGAGAGAGAGGTAGTCCACTCAGCACTCCCATCAGTGGAGTATAAGTCTCTGTGCATCAGGCTGCAGCTGGCCTCTACAGCCTCTCCAGTAGCCAGCAGAGCAGAACAGAACAGATATACTGCCCTCCACACATCTGTCCATCCAACACTCCTCAGGGAGGGAGAGAGAGCGGGAGGGGAGGGGGGGGTAACTGAAAGTAAGGATGAGAGGGACATGGAGAGGGAAAGATGGGAGAAAAATGGAAAGCCAAGAAGAAAAAGAGAGAAATAGTTGCAGAGGGGATGAGATAGGAGAGAGAGTGAAGGTTGGAGTGCGAGGAAGCTTGAGAGAGAGAGAGAAGGAGAGAGATGCTAAGAGAGAATCTTAGTTGGTAAATCACTGTGATTGGGTAATGAATTGAATGATTGGAGCTTGGCTGATTAAGTTGCAGAGGATGCCCATTCTCCATCAACCAATCAACACGCTCCCTCATCATCCAATCAACACGCTCGGTTGGCCCTGTAGCAGTCACCTCATGGCGTTTTATTCCATTCTCCCCTCTTTCCTTCATTCTGTCTTTCCTCCCTCCCTCACTACATGTCATCCTGTCTTCAGCGTAGCCGCAGTAGTCTTACTCAGTGGGAGAGAGAATTCTTAAAGCCACAATTACCGCAAAGAACTATCAATTTCCCCTTCAATTAACCCTGTGGGGAGAAAGGGAGAGAGGAATGGAGGGGGGAAGAAGAGAGATTCAAATTTGAGACACAGCATTGTACCTCCTCGGTCCCCCTGGCGGTGCAGTAATAAATGAGGGGCCGAGGCGGAGGAGAGAGGAGAGAGGGTGAGGGGGAAGTGTAACACATCCTCAGTGGTGAACTTGACCCCAGTGCTGGGGGTCAAAGTGGTTACGGTAGAACCAGAGCCCCATCCCCATTACAGCTGAATACAGGCTGGCACAGGCAACTAACGCTAATGCCCACTATATGCTAATAAAGAAGATGGTGGGAGGAGTCTCAAACCACAGCCCAGAGCTGCTGAAAGTGCTCTTCCCTGGGAGATGGAGAGAGGGAATAGGGGGAGAAGGAGAGAAGGAATAGGGGGAGATGGAGAGAGGGAATAGGGGGAGATGGAGAGAGGGAATAGGGGGAGATGGAGAGAGGGAATAGGGGGAGAAGGAGAGAAAGGGAAAAGGAGAGCAAGGGGTAAAAAAGATAGGGGAAAGAGATGGGGGAAAGTGAGAGAAAGGGGGAGAGGACGATGGATAGAGAGAAAAGGGGAAGGAGAGGAGGAGAGGAAAAAGGGAAAAGTCTGGGCGGGATGAAGAGGGTGTGGGTCTGGGGTGGTGGTTGTTCAGCCGACCCTCGACTAACAGCGCTCACCCCGGAATGACAGGGCATGTCTGCACCCCACCCCCTTTATCCCTCCCTCTCTCCCCCTCTCCCCCCCTCTCTAAGCTGAGCTCCCTGGGGAGGGATCCCAAACCAAAACCAGCCTTCAGCAAAGTTCTGCAGGCAAACTTTCACAAAGCCCCCGAATGCTTGCCTGTCTGCCTGCCCGCCTGGCGACAGAGATGCACGCCAGGGTTTCAACGCAGCCCACCCTCCATCTCCCCCTCCTCTTCTACTGCCCTCTACTTTCAGAAGCTTATGGGCTGTTTGCTGCTGACCTTTCAGATGAAGGGAAACAAGCGGAACACAGAAACTGCCAATGAGTGATACAGGTTGCATACAGGCTTGTCGACCTTCGCTAAGCTAGCGTATGCAGTCCTGCGTCGACGGGAGAGAGCACGGGCATTATTCAACTTGTTTTGCCAAGAGTCAATGGCTGCTTTTCAACTGGGTAATAAATGTTGCTAGTCCTTGAAGAAGAAACATTATTTGTGTTTTCTCCATTACTTGCTGATTGTAAATACTTCAAAAGAAAAACCTCACATAGGAATAAAATATGAGAGAAAGAAAAAAAATATGAAAAAAGACAGATGGAGAAAAAGGAAATCAAAATCTGTTTAACAGTCATAATGTCGTTTTCATCCAAAGATTTCAAAAGTATTTTTTCCTTTGTGTTTCGTTTCACCTGGGAGCACTATTCTTCAATTCATCCAATGAACGTGTTGGCTAACTAACAGAACACACTATTCAAACATCATATTAAAGTGTCTCTCAATAGATGCATTTAAGCCTACTTCATCAATACATACATTTGGCCACATATTTCATTCAATTGAAAAACACTGAAAACATGCTCGTCACTGAGTTGTGAACCAAATGCAATTATTTAAGCATAAAAGGCCGGTGCTCAAGCTTTTTAAATGTGATTTCTATACCTAAGGAAGGTCAAATGTTTTATTGCATCCAATTTACATACCACGGACACTTCTTCTCTAATCTATTCAGTACTGATGGACATGGATGTGTTAAATAGAGTAATAATTCAACAGCTTTTTTTAATGGATGTGTTAAACAGAGTATAATAATTTAACAGCTTTTTGATTTGAATGAATTTTTTTCATCACTTTCACCAAGCATTTCAGACATTTAACCTTTAGGGCAAGAATACATTCTAAAAATTGATTTTTAAAAATTGCATCATAATATGTATGGACACAACTTCTAAGAAAAGCTGTTCATGAAGAAGTATCGATCGTCCTTGCATTATAAAGCCTTGTCATTTGAATGAACTGGAGTAGAATAGAATATGTCTATTAAAATGTATCTTAATAGGGATAAATCCTGCACATGAATTCAGATAACAGCTCCCTTCTACTGAAGGGCTTGAATGTACAGTATGTTGAGAGCCAGTAGAGGAGAGCAGAGAGGAGAGCAGAGAAGATGGTTAATTTGAGAAGGCAGCCGTATCTTTACCTCCCGTGCCAGAGAGAGAGGGGGGGAGAGAGAAAGAGAGTGTGAGAGAGAGAGAGAGAGAGAGAGAGAGAGAGAGAGAGAGAGAGAGAGAGAGAGAGAGAGAGAGAGAGAGAGAGAGAGAAAGAGAGAAAGAGAGAGAGAGAGGAGGATAGGTTTGTGAATGTCTGAGAGATGAGAACAAGAGGAGAGGATAAGAGGAGAGGAAGGGAAAAGTGGCGTGTTAAGAGGAAGAGGGGACGAGGAGAGGAGGCCACTACAGAGCGACTACGTTTGAGCTCTGACAGAGAAAAGAGCACTTAGACTGCCGTGCACTGAAACGAAGAGAACCTCGATGGTACACACAGAATGTGTGTGTGTGTGTGTGTGTGTGTGTGTGTGTGTGTGTGTGTGTGTGTGTGTGTGTGTGTGTGTGTGTGTGTGTGTGTGTGTGTGTGTGTGTGTGTGTGTGTGTGTGTGTGTGTGTGTGTGTGTGTGTGTGTGTGTGTGTGTGTGTGTGTGTGTGAGTCACAAGAGCAGCCTTGTGAGTGACAGAGAAGCACATATATACAGACATGTCTGTCTGACAACTGACGAAGGGAAAGAAAGGGGGATGAGTAAAGAGAAAAATGAACTGGACGCGCAGCTAGATACCGTGCTACCGTGGAAGACATTCTGTAGAAAAATAAAAGCTTTTCCTCTCCTTTTCATCCTCAATCTACCAATACTGCTATCTTTCAACACCGTATAGCATATAACCACAATTACGAGTCTGTCAGTCTTAACAGAAAATGGCATTGTTGTTTTTAAACTCACTGTTTTCAGAGTTTTCACTGTACCATGCAGTGAGTGTATTTTAGAGGTGGATGCGGTGTTTTGTAGAAATAGTCTTTCCCCTCGACAACATCTTTTAGATTCATTGTTATAAATGATCAGATTGCATTTTCTGTATTATTTCTCTACAAAAACCAAACTATTTGTAAGTGTTATTTTGAACACTGCTTATAAAAGATCAATACTAAATTGCAGATTTAGGATCAGGGGTAAAACAAAACCTTTTAGATAGTACTCCTTATTTCATCTTCCTTCTTCTCCTAATCACTCTATCTTCTCCTTTTTCCACCCTTCGTTCTTTTCTCTACTCTGTGTCACCCCTGACCAGTGGTCTCAGCCGGCTTCAGACCGCCGTGGTTACAAAGTCCAGCGCCACAAAACACTTTCTCTTCTCTTTGTCTTTTTAAGGAGTCTGTATAATATACTGTGTGATGGAGAGAGAGAGGAGTCCTGGACAGCAGGGGTAATCTGACAGGATTAAGCTGCTTCTTTCCCCCGGAAAGAAGGGATGGGAGAGGAGAGGAAGAAAGAGGGGAGAAAGAGAGGAGGCCGAGTTTAAATCCCTCTACAAATGTCAGACATCGAACAGTGACCGGGGGGCACAGGAACACACCTGCGCGCATACACATAGAAAGATACACATAAAACGGATCACACACACACCTGCCATATCGCACTGGACCACCACGGACCGGCAAGGACTCCTCTTTCTGAGGAGGGAGGGATGTGTGGGGAAGGAGGGGGTGTGGGGAAGGAGGGAGGGATGTGTGGGGAAGGAGGGAGGGATGTGGGGAAGGAGGGAGGGATGTGTGGGGAAGGAGGGAGGGATGTGTGGGGAAGGAGGGAGGGATGTGTGGGGAAGGAGGGAGGGATGTGTGGGGAAGGAGTGAGGGATGTGTGGGGAAGGAGGGAGGGATGTGTGGGGAAGGAGGGGGATGTGTGGGGAAGGAGAGAGGGATGTGTGGGGAAGGAGGGAGGGATGTGTGGGGAAGGAGGGAGGGATGTGTGGGGAAGGAGGGAGGGATGTGTGGGGAAGGAGGGAGGGATGTGTGGGGAAGGAGGGAGGGATGTGTAGGGAAGGAGGGGGATGTGTGGGGAAGGAGAGACGGATGTGTGGGGAAGGAGGGAGGGATGTGTGGGGAAGGAGGGAGGGATGTGTGGGGAAGGAGGGAGGGATGTGTGGGGAAGGAGGGGGATGTGTGGGGAAGGAGGGAGGGATGTGGGGGAAGGAGGGGGATGTGTGGGGAAGGAGGGGGATGTGTGGGGAAGGAGGGAGGGATGTGTGGGGAAGGAGGGGGGGATGTGTGGGGAAGGAGGGAGGGATGTGTGGGGAAGGAGGGAGGGATGTGTGGGGAAGGAGGGGGATGTGTGCGGAAGGAGGGAGGGATGTGTGGGGAAGGAGGGAGGGATGTGTGGGGAAGGAGGGAGGGATGTGTGGGGAAGGAGAGAGGGATGTGTGGGGAAGGAGGGAGGGATGTATGGGGAAGGAGGGAGGGATGTGTGGGGAAGGAGGGAGGGATGTGTGGGGAAGGAGGGAGGGATGTGTGGGGAAGGAGGGAGGGATGTGTGGGGAAGGAGTGAGGGATGTGGGGGAAGGAGGGAGGGATGTGTGGGGAAGGAGGGGGATGTGTGGGGAAGGAGGGAGGGATGTGTGGGGAAGGAGGGAGGGATGTGTGGGGAAGGAGGGAGGGATGTGTGGGGAAGGAGAGAGGGATTTGTGGGGAAGGAGGGAGGGATGTGTGGGGAAGGAGGGAGGGATGTGGGGAGGGGGGGATGTGGGGAAGGAGGGGGATGTGTGGGGAAGGAGGGAGGGATGATGTGGGGAAGGAGGGGGGATGTGGGGGAAGGAGGGGGGATGTGTGGGGAAGGAGGGGGGATGTGTGGGGAAGGAGGGAGGGATGTGTGGGGAAGGAGGGAGGGATGTGTGGGGAAGGAGGGGATGTGTGGGGAAGGAGGGGGATGTGTGGGGAAGGAGGGGGATGTGTGGGGAAGGAGGGAGGGATGTGTGGGGAAGGAGGGGGGATGTGTGGGGAAGGAGGGGGATGTGTGGGGAAGGAGGGAGGGATGTGTGGGGAAGGAGGGAGGGATGTGTGGGGAAGGAGGGAGGGATGTGTGGGGAAGGAGGGGGGATGTAGGGGGAAGGAGGGGGGGATGGGTGGGGAAGGAGGGAGGGATGTGGGGGAAGGAGGGGGATGTGTGGGGAAGGAGGGGGGGGATGTGTGGGGAAGGAGGGAGGGATGTGTGGGGAAGGAGGGGGATGTGTGGGGAAGGAGGGGGGATGTGTGGGGAAGGAGGGGGATGTGTGGGGAAGGAGGGGGATGTGTGGGGAAGGAGGGAGGGTAGTGTGGGGGAAGGAGGGAGGGATGTGTGGGGAAGGAAGGGGGATGTATGGGGAAGGAGGGAGGGATGTGGGGGAAGGAGGGGGATGTGTGGGGAAGGAGGGGGATGTGTGGGGAAGGAGGGGGATGTGTGGGGAAGGAGGGAGGGATGTGTGGGGAAGGAGGGGGATGTGTGGGGAAGGAGGGAGGGATGTATGGGGAAGGAGGGAGGGATGTGTGGGGAAGGAGGGGGATGTGTGGGGAAGGAGGGGATGTGTGGGGAAGGAGGGAGGGATGTGTGGGGAAGGAGGGGGATGTGTGGGGAAGGAGGGAGGGATGTATGGGGAAGGAGGGAGGGATGTGTGGGGAAGGAGGGGGGATGTGTGGGGAAGGAGGGGGATGTGTGGGGAAGGAGGGAGGGATGTGTGGGGAAGGAAGGGAGGGGGAGGGATGTATGGGGAAGGAGGGGGGATGTGTGGGGAAGGAGGGGGATGTGTGGGGAAGGAGGGGGATGTGTGGGGAAGGAGGGAGGGTAGTGTGGGGAAGGAGGGAGGGATGTGGGGAAGGAAGGGGGATGTATGGGGAAGGAGGGAGGGATGTGGGGAAGGAGGGGGATGTGTGGGGAAGGAGGGGGATGTGTGGGGAAGGAGGGGGATGTGTGGGGAAGGAGGGAGGGATGTGTGGGGAAGGAGGGGGATGTGTGGGGAAGGAGGGAGGGATGTATGGGGAAGGGGGGAGGGATGTGTGGGGAAGGAGGGGGGAGTGTGTGGGGAAGGAGGGGGATGTGTGGGGAAGGAGGGGGGGGTGTGTGGGGAAGGAGGGGGATGTGTGGGGAAGGAGGGAGGGATGTATGGGGAAGGAGGGAGGGATGTGTGGGGAAGGAGGGGGGATGTGTGGGGAAGGAGGGGGGATGTGTGGGGAAGGAGGGAGGGATGTGTGGGGAAGGAGGGAGGGATGTATGGGGAAGGAGGGAGGGATGTGTGGGGAAGGAGGGAGGGATGTGTGGGGAAGGAGGGAGGGATGTGTGGGGAAGGAGGGAGGGATGTGTGGGGAAGGAGGGGGATGTGTGGGGAAGGAGGGAGGGATGTATGGGGAAGGAGGGAGGGATGTGTGGGGAAGGAGGGAGGGATGTGTGGGGAAGGAGGGAGGGATGTGTGGGGAAGGAGGGGGGATGTGTGGGGAAGGAGGGAGGGATGTATGGGGAAGGAGGGAGGGATGTATGGGGAAGGAGGGAGGGATGTGTGGGGAAGGAGGGAGGGATGTGTGGGGAAGGAGGGAGGGATGTGTGGGGAAGGAGGGGGGATGTGTGGGGAAGGAGGGAAAGGGGATTACACAATTATTCAGATAACAGCTGGGGATAATTTAGTAGCAGATGTCCCTCGGTCAACAATGTCCGCCCCACCGCGCACACACGGGTTACAACGCCAGCCGAACACAGCCCGAGAACAAAAGCCAGTCATAATCGATGGATACAAGCACTCCGTGTAACCTGCTCCTGTATCCAAACACACTAATCACCAACGGCAACAGAGAACTCATGCAAACACAAACGCACAATGTTCTGAGATTTGCTTTACAAAAATACTCTTTTTTTCTTTCTCTTTTTTTGTGGATGACTAGTTTAAGGATCTATTTGAGGATAATATGATTTGGTGTATATGTTTTTTTTAAAGATGAAATATTCTTGAAAAATAATTTGAATACACATTTTTATCTAAAAAGTCCATGGAATGACACGTGAATAGTTATCATAGGGAGAGCGGGAACCTGTTTCTCCTTCCTTTACCTGAGGAACACACACACACGTGCGCACACACACACACACACACACACACACACACACACACACACACGCACACACACGCTCGCACGCACGCTCTCACACACACACACGCATGCACACGCACGCACACACACACGCACACACACACACACACACACACACACACACACACACACACACACACACACACACACACACACACACACACACACACACACACACACACACACACACACACATACAGATGATCCCGCTGCATCCTTCCTTAAGCCCCTGCCTCTGTGTCTCTGTGTGATCTAAAGACTCTCGTAGCTGCCGTGCTATTCTCCTATCTGTTTCTCTCCTTCTCCCTCCCTTCTCCACTGCTTGAAAGGGCACACACAGGGCTTCAGAGTCCTCACTCCCTATTGGGCAAAGCCACTTCACCTCGAGAACTACAGAGAGAGCGAGAGAGAGAGAGCGAGAGAGAGTGAGGACCTTTGAGTCTCATAACCATATAATACTCTCAAACATTTCATGACAAATAAAGTGAAAAACACAAAAAAATACATTTTAAAAAGATACATATTTTTCCCAAAATTATCAAGACAACATACTTTTTTTTTTCTCTCCAAAATGTCACGAGTCAGAAAAGTCAACGCAGTCAGTTAATGCCATATGAATACATAAGCAAGGGAATGGATGGGGGGGGTAGCTGTCAATCCGTCATCCCTAGCAGCACATTGTGATTTGGGTTAACACTGGTTAACAGATCTCTCTGTCTGTGGGTATATATCCAGCGCCCTGCCCGCCGTAGCCTTTTTCTCATGCTAATGGTTGAAGTAGTCATCATGTGTCCCCCATCACTAATACCATAAAGGAGCAGCGTTCGCCAGCCTCTCGGCAGCGTTAGCCCGCGTTAGCCAGCAGCACCCCCATACTTTACGGATTAGTCAATATAATGAGATGCATTTATACGCTTGTTACTTTTGTGGTCAACGGGTAGGAGGGAATGGGACAGGGTTATGGAGAGGTTTTAGTTCGTTCCTTCATACGTCTTTACAATATAACATACACACACATAACCAAGGAGCCAAACTGAACACCATATACTGAACACAAACAAACGAAACACACAGTAACTCGCAAACTTTCCTATACTTTTAAACCTCAAAACCAAAACACAGCTTTGTGATGGGGGGCATCAGTATCATCAAACACAAATCTATGCTAAACCACTGAAGACACTCGTTCACTGACACTCGTTTAGTGACACCGTTTTCCTGCCGCTGGGGAACGTTCAGGGCTGAGTGTGAATCTGTGTCTGCTCCTCCTCCCGCTTAAACCTTCTCGGAGCGGGAATCTCTCTCTCCGTGCTTCAGCGGCTCCTGAGCTCGCCAGGCGGATTTCTGCCGTGGAGCGAGGAGCCTTTAAGGCATGGAACGCTCCTTTACAAGCAGGCGGTTTATGCAGAGTTAAAGTTGTGTTCAAGGCCGTGCAGCTGTCCCCCATGCATCACTATAACCCTTTAATGAACGCATTAAAAAGAGTGGCAGAAAGTTTAGTCCCATTGTTGTTTGGAACCAGGCTTTGCTGTGATCTGTTCCCTCGGCAGCTGTTTGATTGACAGGTGGGCTGTCAGGTTGGCAAAGAGGGATGAGATACACAAACGGCTCTCTTATGACACCCTTATGAAGGGTCATAGGGGGAGGGAGAGGCAGGTTGTGAATGGGGGAGACAGATAAGACAGGTTCTGAGGGTGAGGGGTGGAGGGGGAGACAGAGTGTGTGTGTGTGTGTGTGTGTGTGTGTGTGGGGGGGGGGGGTATGGACTGAAGGAAAATCCATAACACAAATACAGCTGTCAGACGGAATGCAAAGCCAGCCCAGTAATCAGTCTGGCTGGCCAGACCTATTTATGAGGATTCCATACCACACAAACACACCCGCACACCACACATACACACATTCTGTCAAATGAACAAATCACCAACACACCATCTCTCACCTAAAGCACACAACCCCCCATGCCCTATTTCTCTACTTCCACAGTCTGTCCATCCATGTCAAATTTCTTAGGTGGCCAAGATGAGTGTACATCACAGTCAGCAGACTGCCAGCTAGCTCCATCCCCACCCAGACAGACAGGCCGTGCACAGGTTCTAGAGGTTTATTGCCATAGTGCTTCGTTGTCACAGATTATTGGACTTGTCCCATTTTACTAAAATGCTACATCCACCTCAACCTCTTAGTCCTTTTTCCTGTTCCAGTTTCAGTTCCAGTCATCTCCCTATCTAGCTCACTGCCCCAACCCTACCGCTTCCCCAACCCTACCCCTTCCCCAAGCCTACACCCTGGTCCTGCTCACTGCCCCAACCCTACCCATTCCCCAACCCTACCCCTTCCCCAAGCCTACACCCTGGTCCTGCTCACTGCCCCAACCCTACCCCTTCCCCAACCCTACCCCTTCCCCAAGCCTACACCCTGGTCCTGCTCACTGCCCCAACCCTACCCCTTCCCCAACCCTACCCCTTCCCCAAGCCTACACCCTGGTCCTGCTCACTGCCCCAACCCTACCCCTTCCCCAACCCTACCCCTTCCCCAAGCCTACACCCTGGTCCTGCTCACTGCCCCAACCCTACCCCTTCCCCAAGCCTACACCCTGGTCCTGCTCACAGCCCTACCCTTCCCAAAACCTACACCCTGGTCCTAATCACAGCCCTACCCTTCCCCAAACCTACACCAGCCCTGGTCCTTCTCACTGCTCCAGACCCATCTTCAGCCAAAGGTCCAAGCCCCGAGCAAGTCCCCTTTTTCCTCTCTCGCTGGGTCCCTCCATCACTCTCGCCATCTCCAGTCTCTCCAGTAATGGGTCATAAAGCTGGCCTGTGGCTGCCAAGCTCTCTCAGGAGACACTGATCTAATGCTTCCACACATAATGACCCACGCCTGCCTGCCTGCTACACACATACTGTCATTTCCGTCCTCTTCTCTCTCTCTTTCAGTCTCTTCCTCCATCTATGTCTCTCTCCCATTCCCCAGGCCCATAGGAAGCAGTCGCTTCCTCTCTCTGTGCTGCAGGGTCGCTCCCTCCCACATCCATCAGCTCTTAACAGACTCACATTATGACTCTAACTCTCTATCAAGCTCTCCATGTTCTCTCTCCCTCTCTCCTTCTATGTTCTCTCATTCTCCCTTCGTCTCTCTTCTACACTCAGACTTCTTGTGCATCACCATAAAATCTGCCCATGGCATCACGACTCTTCTATCTCCCCTTTTCTCTCTTCATTCTCCCACTTTCTTCTATCTTTCTTCAGACTAGTGATGCTGTCTCAGTCTGATTCTGCTGGCTTTACTTTCCCCAACCCACGGGTCAGCATTTGGCACACAAACACACAGACACATGCACAGAGACATATTCAGGCCTCCCGTTCTTCCCAATAACAGGTTCAATTAGAACCACATGTGTAATCATGGTTCAGACTAAGGTAATGTGGCGGGGGCTCAACACTCACATCAATCACCTCACTGATGACCACAGCCAGCAAAACACTACGCTCTCATCACCAGCTAGCTAGCTCCACACACAAAACAAACTATCAAACTTCAACCTTTCAATTCCTAATAGAATATATATTTTTTTTAAATGAAAACACATTCTCCTCACTTTTAGGCTAGCTCCCAAAAAACAACCAACGTATCAGTCATGAACTGTAGACGCAACCATTTCATTTGTCATTTTTCCACAGAATCAGTTTTAATGGAAGTGCCGTGATGGAGGCAAATATAGGGATATCGACTGGGTCAAATCCTACACATACCTGTGTCATGTATCGCTGGCTTTACACCTCTCTTCAAAAACACTTTGTAGCAGCAGATAAGCCACTCAACCAATGGCAGGAGAGGTTTCATGTACATGGGGATAGAGAGTTGGATGGACAGAGCGAGTCCAGAGAAAAGTGTTCAGTATTAGCAACTCTCGGGACATTAAAAACTTCACACACACTACTGTCCATCTCACTTGACTAGAGCCCATATGAATTTAGAATGGCACTCTCTCACACACTCACACAAACACACTCACAGCTGGGTACTCAAGGTAAGAACACTTATAGTATGTTTATGGACCACCATAATAATGTTTCTGTGCATTAAGCACAACACGGAAGGTTTTGAAACGGTGAGATCATTCATATTATAGTAAAACAGTCAACACAGTTGTATAATTTGATAGTATAGTAAAGTAGCCACATATTAGTGTGTTTACTGTCCGCCTTCTGATGATCTGGAACATGTTCTAGTCACACCCAGGCTCTGACATACACCCTGTTAAAACCCTGACTACAGCCCCCCCACACCCAGGCTCTGACATACACCCTGTTAAAACCCTGACTACAGCCCCCCACACCCAGGCTCTGACATACACCCTGTTAAAACCCTGACCAGCCCCCCACACCCAGGCTCTGACATACACCCTGTTAAAACCCTGACTACAGCCCCCTCCCCCACACCCAGGCTCTGACATACACCCTGTTAAAACCCTGACTACAGCCCCCCTCCCCCACACCCAGGCTCTGACATACACCCTGTTAAAACCCTGACTACAGCCCCCTCCCCCACACCCAGGCTCTGACATACACCCTGTTAAAACCCTGACTACAGCCCCCCACACCCAGGCTCTGACATACACCCTGTTAAAACCCTGACTACAGCCCCCTCCCCCACACCCAGGCTCTGACATACACCCTGTTAAAACCCTGACTACAGCCCCCCTCCCCCACACCCAGGCTCTGACATACACCCTGTTAAAACCCTGACTACAGCCCCCTCCCCCACACCCAGGCTCTGACATACACCCTGTTAAAACCCTGACTACAGCCCCCTCCCCCACACCCAGGCTCTGACATACACCCTGTTAAAACCCTGACTACAGCCCCCTCCCCCACACCCAGGCTCTGACATACACCCTGTTAAAACCCTGACTACAGCCCCCTCCCCCCACACCCACGCTCTGACATACACCCTGTTAAAACCCTGACTTCCCCCCAAAACCCTTGTTAAAACCCTACAGCCCCCTCCCCCACACCCAGGCTCTGACATACACCCTGTTAAAACCCTGACTACAGCCCCCCTCCCCCACACCCACGCTCTGACATACACCCTGTTAAAACCCTGACTACAGCCCCCCTCCCCCACACCCAGGCTCTGACATACGCCTTGTTAAAACCCTGACTACAGCCCCCTCCCCCCACACCCAGGCTCTGACATACACCCTGTTAAAACCCTGACTACAGCCCCCTCCCCCCACACCCAGGCTCTGACATACAAAACCCTGTTAAACACCCTGAAAACCCTACAGCCCCCTCCCCCCACACCCAGGCTCTGACATACGCCCTGTTAAAACCCTGACTACAGCCCCCTCCCCCCACACCCAGGCTCTGACATACACCCTGTTAAAACCCTGACTACAGACCCCCTCCCCCACACCCAGGCTCTGACATACACCCTGTTAAAACCCTGACTACAGCCCCCTCCCCCACACCCAGGCTCTGACATACGCCCTGTTAAAACCCTGACTACAGCCTCCCCCACACCCAGGCTCTGACATACACCCTGTTAAAACCCTGACTACAGCCCCCCACATCCAGGCTCTGACATACGCCCTTTAAAACCCTGACTACAGCCTCCCCCTCCCCCCCACAACCAGGCTCTGACATACGCCCTGTTAAAACCCTGACTACAGCCCCCTCCCCCCACACCCAGGCTCTGACATACACCCTGTTAAAACCCTGACTACAGCCCCCCACACCCAGGCTCTGACATAGCCCTGACTACAGCCTCCTCCCCCCCACACCCAGGCTCTGACATACACCCTGTTAAAACCCTGACTACAGCCCCCTCCCCCACACCCAGGCTCTGACATACACCCTGTTAAAACCCTGACTACAGCCCCCCTCCCCCACACCCAGGCTCTGACATACGCCCTGTTAAAACCCTGACTACAGCCCCCTCCCCCCACACCCAGGCTCTGACATACACCCTGTTAAAACCCTGACTACAGCCCCCCTCCCCCCACCCCCAGGCTCTGACATACACCCTGTTAAAACCCTGACTACAGCCCCCCCTCCCCCCACACCCAGGCTCTGACATACACCCTGTTAAAACCCTGACTACAGCCCCCTCCCCCCACACCCAGGCTCTGACATACACCCTGTTAAAACCCTGACTACAGCCCCCCCCCCCACACCCAGGCTCTGACATACACCTGTTAAAACCCTGACTACACCCAGGCTCTGACCACCCTGTTAAAACCCTGACTACAGCCCCCTCCCCCACACCCAGGCTCTGACATACACCCTGTTAAAACCCTGACTACAGCCCCCCCTCCCCCCACACCCAGGCTCTGACATACACCCTGTTAAAACCCTGACTACAGCCCCCCCCCCCCCCACACCCAGGCTCTGACATACACCCTGTTAAAACCCTGACTACAGCCCCCCTCCCCCCACACCCACGGCTCTGACATACACCCTGTTAAAACCCTGACTACAGCCCCCCCTCCCCCCACACCCAGGCTCTGACATACGCCTTGTTAAAACCCTGACTACAGCCCCCCCTCCCCCCACACCCAGGCTCTGACATACACCCTGTTAAAACCCTGACTACAGCCCCCCCTCCCCCCACACCCACGCTCTGACATACACCCTGTTAAAACCCTGACTACAGCCCCCTCCCCCCACACCCAGGCTCTGACATACGCCCTGTTAAAACCCTGACTACAGCCCCCTCCCCCACACCCAGGCTCTGACATACACCCTGTTAAAACCCTGACTACAGCCCCCCTCCCCCCACACCCAGGCTCTGACAGCCCTGTTAAAACCCCCCCCCCACACCCACGCTCTGACATACACCCTGTTAAAACCCTGACTACAGCCCCCTCCCCCACACCCAGGCTCTGACATACGCCCTGTTAAAACCCTGACTACCCAGGCTCTGACATACACCCTGTTAAAACCCTGACCTCCCCCCCCACACCCAGGCTCTGACATACACCCTGTTAAAACCCTGACTACAGCCCCCTCCCCCCACACCCAGGCTCTGACATACGCCCTGTTAAAACCCTGACTACAGCCTCCCCCTCCCCCACACCCAGGCTCTGACATACACCCTGTTAAAACCCTGACTACAGCCCCCCACATCCAGGCTCTGACATAACCCTGTTAAAACCCTGACTACAGCCTCCCCTCCCCCCACAACCAGGCTCTGACATACGCCCTGTTAAAACCCTGACTACAGCCCCCTCCCCCCACACCCAGGCTCTGACATACACCCTGTTAAAACCCTGACTACAGCCCCCCCACACCCAGGCTCTGACATACGCCATGTTAAAGCCCTGACTACAGCCTCCTCCTCCCCCCACACCCAGGCTCTGACATACACCCTGTTAAAACCCTGACTACAGCCCCCCTCCCCCCACACCCAGGCTCTGACATACACCCTGTTAAAACCCTGACTACAGCCCCCCCCCCCACACCCAGGCTCTGACATACGCCCTGTTAAAACCCTGACTACAGCCCCCCCGCCCCCCACACCCAGGCTCTGACATACACCCTGTTAAAACCCTGACTACAGCCCCCCCTCCCCCCACACCCAGGCTCTGACATACACCCTGTTAAAACCCTGACTACAGCCCCCCACACCCAGGCTCTGATACACGCTCTGACATTAACCCTGTTAAAATCCTGACTACAGCCCCCCCCACACCCAGGTTCTGACATACACCCTGTTAAAACCCTGACTACAGCCCCCCTCCCCCCACACCCAGGCTCTGACATACACCCTGTTAAAACCCTGACTACAGCCCCCTCCCCCACACCCAGGCTCTGACATACACCCTGTTAAAACCCTGACTACAGCCCCCCTCCCCCCACACCCAGGCTCTGACATACACCCTGTTAAAACCCTGACTACAGCCCCCCCTCCCCCCACACACATGCTTTGCTTAACTACAACCAAAACATGTTCAAACACACATAAACGTTGTCTATCTGTTCCACCCTGATAGTGTCATCTATTCACTATTACTGGTGTGTTCTGTTTCACTAAATCACTACTGAAACTACAGACACTGTTCAGCAAACAGTGAGCAGACTTTTGCTTTCCTTTTACTGAATACACCATGATAGAAAGTACAAAAACATTTTACACACTACACAGATAGAAGAAATATATTCTTCACGACACAGAAAATGCTGCAATATCAGGAACTCAACAAATCAGAAGAGAAAATGTGTGAGAAAAAGACGGCCAGGACAAATTCAACAATAGGACATGAAAAACACTCAGCTGCAGAGGATAATCATTTTTTTTAAGTGTCTGATTCTACCGTCTGCAGCTGAACACACACACACACAACAGCAGACAGAGCGGCAAGAGAGTCAGCCTTTTTCTGACACCTAGCTTCCTGCCTGTGTCCACTTCATTTCCAAATCACTTCTTTTGCCTCTCAAATACCCTCTCTTTTCTTTCATTATATTATTTCTTTTTCTCAAAATTCTAATTTTCTCAAACTGCTTTTCTCACATATTCTTTATTATTATACCCTTCTTATATAAAATATTCTTATTTTTCTTAGAGAGCAAATAGATAGAAAAGTAATAAAGTACTTTTAGGACATCTAATTTCCTAATAATTACTCGGCAACTACCATCTTAAATAGAGTGGAAAATGTCCCCCTCTCCTTTTCTCCCATGCATGCTGAGAGGAGAGACCTTCACTGCTCCAGTCCAGCCCAATAGCAGGTACTGTATGATTGTTTGGGCTGAGGCGCTTCAATAATGATAATAGAGTCATTCAAACACTTCTATCTCAAGCCACTTCAAATGATGTCATATCTTCAGTATATGTGGCCCATGCAGGAATAAAACCGCAACTCTGGAATGACAATTATCAAGCTCCATCCAACTGAGCCATCACAAGCAGGTTCTCCTCAGTCTTATAGACTGGTGTGGATCTCTACAGCACATAACACACAGAGAACACACTGCGGAGAGAGCTTCATGCTCTCCCTCACCATCAACTCTAAAGCTATTCCAAAGAAAGAATCAGTTCAGTTGACTTTTCCCAACACTTTGGTTATGAGCAGATTCAAATAAAAGTAGAAAAGCACAAAAAAAATTGAATAACATAATCAGAAAGTTTAAATTAGGTAAATTAAATAAAAATACAATCTGGACATACCTAAAGGAGGTGAACTGCTTCTAGTCAAATATAAAACGTTTTAAAATACCCTTTTTAAAAAGTGCCTGGTTTTAATTAATTCGTTATTAGGCCTATTACATTTGTTTATTCAGTTGGAAATTCCCTTCAATTTCTTATATTCTTAAGGACTAAAAACTGGAAAATTATTTTATAAATAGCCCTCTGACCTCGTCAGAGAAGAAAATCACACCAGGTGTGTTTGTGAACAATTAAAAGACAACTTGAACGGCAATCCTGAAGTTCTACGGGTGTGAATATATTTTATGCCACCACACATACCACCAACCAAACCCATGTTTTCCTGCCTGGCAGGAGAGTTATTACACGGCTATAAAATGTGAAATACAGCTCTTTCATTTCAGCTAAATATTCTATTAAACCTCCATCAGTGGTGCAATTAAAACTGTGTCACCGTCGCGTTGCGGAAATGCCACCGGTGGCACGCTCAGCCTCGGAGAGAAGGACAGGGGGACAGGAGCCACAAAACAACAGGGGACAAGGAGAGAGGGAGGGAGGGAGGGAGAGAGCGAGGCAGGGGGAACACACTAAATAAAATTAATTATGCCAAATGCGCCCCAGCGTCCATCAATCAAGAGGAAATAACGGCCATGTCAGCGCGCGCCCATATGATCTGCCTTTTTCTTTTTAATGTCAGACAGACCGACAGCACCGCACTGCAACCAACAGCAATTAATTGTCATTTCATTTCTCCCTCCATCCCTCCATCATGCGGGACATCACTCCGTCTGACATGCGGGACTGTCCCAGATGAAGGCTGATATTTAGTCTAGAGCGCTCAGGGACGGTGATTTAGGGAGATTTATGGGTGTGCTCAAATGTAGAAAATCAACCGCAACAAGGTATGGTGGTGGTGTCTGACAACTTCTAGGCCTACATAGCCTTGTTTGAGACAGTGAAATTATTTTAAAATTAATTATAAGTTTATTGATTTAGTAGAAAGCAGATTTGGAAATGATTGAAATGATTTTGTAGGAAATTATAAAACAAACAAAAAATTGCATAACAGGATATGATGAATGAATTAATATTAGTGAACAAATCCCTAAACGGTGCACTCTCAAATGTCTCCTCACAAAAGCTCAGCTTAAAAGTTTAAAATGAGTAGGCTATTTGTTCTTGTGTATGGGACGCGTCCGACCTTTCTGTTGATTTGGCCTACAGCACCCGCTTGCCTCATTTTTAACACATGTATAACTTTGTATCATTTGTGGATAACATTTTTATTCATATTCCCAATAGGTCTACATTTAATATGTGTCAGTTGCTAAATACAGATTTTCATAAACAAATATAATAAAGATTGTGAGAACGTTTGTCTATCCTTTGTCTTTGGAGTTATAGGCTACAATTATTCCTACCTATAAACAAAATGAAGAAGTTATTCTAATAACGGTAATAACGGAATCATTTCTGCTTTTCATGCATTTGGCTTTTATTTCTGATGTCAAATTATTCCGACTGTCGGTATAGCCGATTATGATAAATGGATTATGCATGATTAATAACCGATAATTATCAACGTGTTAAATTATTCCTATGCACTTCATGCCAACTTTGATTTTGAAGCACAATTTCACGTAGGCCTAGGCCTATAACAGTAGGCCTATAACCTATTGTTTGATAAACGGAACCAATAACAATAATCTGCTGTTTCAGTAACCTTCTATTACATTTGATTCAATTGTGATTAAAATAAGAGGGCCACTATCATAAAGACCGTGAGACCAACTGTCCATAGGCTACCATCCAAGTCAGGAAATTACAAGCGCAATAGCTGTAGACAAAACAGTTTAAAAGAGGACTGGTAAACTATTTGATTTAAAAGTTTGACCGTGAAAACGAAATATTTGAGCAAATATTTACATTTAGGCCTATTAGTCTTATTGTGTAAATTAAATCTAAAATAAGCAAAAGGCCTAATATTAGGCTAAATGCGAGCCCTTAATATACATGTTTCATTCAAATTCAACAATCCGAGATCGATTAAGGCCTCATTCGGTGTGTGGTGAACCGGCATTCAATGATCAGAAGGAATTCAAAACGATGGCCGAATGGGTGTGTAAAATTAACACCAGTTATTGGAGGGGCGTTTATAATCAGTTATTTCCAATTGACTCTTTTAGCGTTCGGGCGGCTGAGCACCTCAGTGCATTTCTTACTTTCAGTCAAATTCACTCCGGATATCTTTGCATCTTTGTCTGAAAAGTTTTTGTTGTTTAATGAGCGAGCGTTTGTGAACCTGACACCTTCCATAAAGCCGCGAGGCAGCACGCTGCCGCTGCCCTCCAGTCTCCAACTCTTAGGCTATTTCATACCTAAAATAAAGAAATAAAAAGCTATTCACTAATAAAGTATATGGATTTCATATTAAAACTGAAATATGTTATTTTGATTGCACGTGTAACTAGGGGAGAAGCCGCGACAAAATCGCTAGTGTGTCCTTGCCATTTTCAACTAACTTTTTCTATTGTAGATTATGAAAAACGGCTTCATAGTGTATGGTCTGAAAAGTGGCTGATCTACCGTTTCATGTGTAGACTATAGTGGATGCCAGCCTTGCTGAAACTCACATTAGACAATAATAGCCTAGTCACTAACCTAACTTAATCGATATTTGGTTGTTATTGGTTTATGCTGAAAACAATGACAGCCGCAAACAAGTCCAATTGTTGCAGTGTTCTGATTCAATAACACGCGCGCACACTTTCACTTTTGGAGAAACACACGCACAGAGAAAGTGAGAGAGAGAGAGAGAGAGGAGAAGAGAGGAAAAGTAGACGGAAGAAGAATATGTAGATAAGTGTATCAACCTGTTCTTGAATTCTGAAGAAGTCAACTTTCACACCAGTGGTTGGACCATGTGGACAGCCCCGTTTCAGCTCAGCGCAACACCACCCGACGAGTCCACTCTCCGCGACCAAGAAGCAAACCAAACAGAACTAAAACTGATCAATCTTGGGATCTAAGATTGGTATCGCAGGACCATTACGTTCAACTACAACCGTGTTCGTTATAATTAGTCCGTCCTTGCTTCCTTTCTTTCCCTTTTGTTGTGCGTCCTCTCTCTCTCTCGGAGTGGGCACTGTAGTGAAGTCAGAACAATACTAAGACTAGCTAGTTTCACTAACTCACACACAGGCTGCATGCGCAGCCCTCCGGGAAGTTGATGGAGAGAAAGCACGGAGCTTTTCGGGCTGTTCGTGGCCTCCCCTTACTCTGTTTTGATCCTGCTATCTCGCTGTTATTCAGATCCTAACCCCTCCACAAGTCCCAATGACGATACTCGATTCAGTTTTTGGCATCCCGTCTGTCGCTCGCTCGTTCGCTGGTAAATCAGTGATGAATTACTCGGGTTGTGTGTTGGTTGAGGATATGTTGGGGGACAGTTTGCTCTCTACCGTAATGCCTCTAAAATAGGTGCGCGTTCACATCTCGCTGTGACTCACTAGTGGCGGAGCATAATAAGAAAACACTGCACATGAAGGCAGCCAGTGCGAGGTGCCAGACTGCCATGTGCGCGTGCGCGTGCGCGTGAGCGCCTGGTGAAGGCACTGATCTTTTGACCTCTGCATCGCGGCTGAGTTTGTCTATTGTGGAGCCAAGCAGCAACAGATGTTCCTCTATACAGAGAGAAACCTTGGAAACTGTTAACAACAAAGTATTCTCTAAACAACAACGCCATTATTTTATTTTATTTGTATAGTAGGAAGATATTTTGATAGAGTTACATAAGATTAATGAGCTATTCAATATTTGTAGGCCAAGTTTCACCTGACTACTCCTGAACTATTTCCAATGTTTAGTGCTTTCATTTTTAATTGACATAATCTGGGTCAAGAAAAAATGTCAGGAAGACGGACTCAGGACCTGTTTAAAGAGTGACTGCCCCTATAACCCAACACATCTCTTTGAAAACGGTCTATGTGGTATCTGTGGTCTATGTGGTATAAGAGTCTGATTTCTTTTTATTTTAGTGTCAAAATCGACTACAAAGTTTAAACAGAAAATGTTTGGTTATAAAGTTAGTCTTGTCAAAATTCAGAGTTTGGAACCTGAGTGTGTCAATGGGTAAATGAAGGTTGGGTTTGGACTACAATTATGTCAACAATTCATGCCCCCTTTTCCCTATTGACTTCTCTAGGGTAGTGGGCAGCATTTGGAATTTTGGATGAAAAGTGTGCCCAAATTAAACTGCCTTCTACTCAGGCCTAGAAGATAGGATATGCATATAATTAGTAGATTTGGATAGAAAACACTCTAAAGTTTCCAAAACGGTTAAAAAGTATGCCTGTGAGTATAACAGAACTGATTTGGCCGGCGAAAAACTGAGAAAAATCCATTCAGGAAGTAGGAGGTTTTCGGATATAAAGAGAGACTTTATCGAACAAAAGGAACATTTATTTAATAAATTAATGTCTTCTGAGTGCAACCATATGAAGATCATCAAAGGCAAGGGATTCATTTTATCTCTATTTCTGACTTGTGTAACTCTTCTACTTGGCTGGTTACTGTTGGTAATGATGAGTCTGCTGGGCTATGTTGTCAAATAATTGTAAGGTATGCTTTCGCCGTAAAGCATTTTTGAAATCTGACACTGTGGTTGGATTCACAAGAAGTTAATATTTTAACCTATGTAAAATAGTTGTATCTTTTCTGAATTTTTATAATGATTATTTCTGTATTTGAATATGGCGCTCTGCAATCTCACTGGATGTTGGCCAGCTGGGACGCTAGCGTCCCACATACCCTAGAGAGGTTAACTGTTGTTTTCTGGGAAAGACTGGGCGAATTTGCTTTGCATGGGTGGACGGAGACCTCTCCTTAGTAGGACCAATGGAATGGTCGAAAATGAGCCAACCCCACACACCCGGGGCACCGGGTCGCGCAAAACGAACTCGCCCACTGAAACATCTTCCCCAGACAAGACCTGTGGTTAGTACTTGCCCTGGTTTGGGAAATAGCTGCCAGTGAAAATAGGCTTCCATGAAGTTGTTCAACAATCTTGGGCGGATGGCTAGGATATGGATTACATCCGACTAGTTTTGTTTATAGCTAACTAGGGCTCCCGAAAAGCGCAGCGGTCTAAGGCACTGCATCTCAATGCTAGAGGTCTCACTACAGACCCTGGTTTGAATCCAGGCTGTACCCCAACTGGTTGGGAGTCCCATAGGGTGGCGCACAATTGGCCCACTGTCGTCTGGGTTTGGGTTAGGCCGGTATAGGCCGTCATTGTAAATAAAAATGTGTTCTTAACTGACTATACTAGTTAAATAAAGTGTTTGTTTTTTAATTAAAAGCTAGCTAGCTACATGTCATTATTTGATAGGCTATGCCGCTATGATACTGTGACGTAACCACCTAAATACAGTTGATGTCGGAAGTTTACATACACCTTAGCCAAATATATTCAAACTCAGTTTTTCACAATTCCTGACGTTTAATCCTGGTAGAAAATACCCTGTCTTAGGTCAGTTAGGATCACCACTTTATTTTAAGAATGTGAAATGTAAAAATAGTAGAGAGAATGATTTATTTCAGCTTTTACTTCTTTCATCACATTCCCAGTGGGTCAGAAGTTTACAGACACTCAATTAGTATTTCGTAGCATTGTCTTTAAATTGTTCAACTTTGGTCAAACGTTACGGGTAGCGTTACACAAGCTTTCCACAACAAGTTGGGTGAATTTTGGCCCATTCCTCCTGACAGAGATGGTGTAACTGAGTCAGGTTTGTAGGCCTCCTTGCTCACTCACGCTTTTTCAGTTCTGACCACAAGTTTTCTATAGGATTTTGGTCAGAGATTTGTGATGGCCACTCCAAAACCTTGACTTTGTTGTCCTTAAGCCATTTTGCCACATCTTTGGAAGTATGATTGGGGTCATTGTTCATTTGGAAGACCCATGTGCAACCAAGCTTTAACTTCCTGACTGATGTCTTGAGATGTTGCTTCAATATATCCACATAATGTAACTTCCTCATGAGCCATCTATTTTGTGAAGTGCACCACCGAGAGCTTCTGGTCAGCGGGGTGGTGGCACCGGGATCCTCATCTCTCCCAAGTGGTCATTCTCTCTTTCTCCCATTACCCATCTGTCTATCGCCTCCTTTGAATTCCATGCTGTCACAGTTACCAGCCCTTTCAAGCTTAACATCCTTATCATTTATCGCCCTCCAGGTTCCCTCGGAGAGTTCATCAATGAGCTTGATGCCTTGATAAGCTCCTTTCCTGAGGACGGCTCACCTCTCACAGTTCTGGGCGACTTTAACCTCCCCACGTCTACCTTTGACTCATTCCTCTCTGCCTCCTTCTTTCCACTCCTCTCCTCTTTTGACCTCACCCTCTCACCTTCCCCCCCTACTCAAAAGGCAGGCAATACGCTCGACCTCATCTTTACTAGATGCTGTTCTTCCACTAACTTCATTGCAACTCCCCTCCAAATCTCCGACTACTACCTTGTATCCTTTTCCCTCTCGCTCTCATCCAACACTTCCCACACTGCCCCTACTCGGATGGTATCGCGCCGTCCCAACCTTCGCTCTCTCTCCCCCGCTACTCTCTCCTCTTCCATCCTATCATCTCTTCCCTCTGCTCAAACCTTCTCCAACCTATCTCCTGATTCTGCCTCCTCAACCCTCCTCTCCTCCCTTTCTGCATCCTTTGACTCTCTATGTCCCCTATCCTCCAGGCCGGCTCGGTCCTCCCCTCCCGCTCCGTGGCTCGACGACTCATTGCGAGCTCACAGAACAGGGCTCCGGGCAGCCGAGCGGAAATGGAGGAAAACTCGCCTCCCTGCGGACCTGGCATCCTTTCACTCCCTCCTCTCTACATTTTCCTCCTCTGTCTCTGCTGCTAAAGCCACTTTCTACCACTCTAAATTCCAAGCATCTGCCTCTAACCCTAGGAAGCTCTTTGCCACCTTCTCCTCCCTCCTGAATCCTCCTCCCCCCCCTCCTCCCTCTCTGCAGATGACTTCGTCAACCATTTTGAAAAGAAGGTCGACGACATCCGATCCTCGTTTGCTAAGTCAAACGACACCGCTGGTTCTGCTCACACTGCCCTACCCTGTGCTCTGACCTCTTTCTCCCTCTCTCTCCAGATGAAATCTCGCGTCTTGTGACGGCCGGCCGCCCAACAACCTGCCCGCTTGACCCTATCCCCTCCTCTCTTCTCCAGACCATTTCCGGAGACCTTCTCCCTTACCTCACCTCGCTCATCAACTCATCCCTGACCGCTGGCTACGTCCCTTCCGTCTTCAAGAGAGCGAGAGTTGCACCCCTTCTGAAAAAACCTACACTCGATCCCTCCGATGTCAACAACTACAGACCAGTATCGCTTCTTTCTTTTCTCTCCAAAACTCTTGAGCGTGCCGTCCTTGGCCAGCTCTACCGCTATCTCTCTCAGAATGACCTTCTTGATCCAAATCAGTCAGGTTTCAAGACTACCAGGTGGCGTGGCCAGGTGGCGTGGCGAGAGTCTGTCTCCTCAACACGCGCTCTCACCACTGGTGTCCCCCAGGGCTCTGTTCTAGGCCCTCTCCTATTCTCGCTATACACCAAGTCACTTGGCTCTGTCATAACCTCACATGGTCTCTCCTATCATTGCTATGCAGACGACACACAATTAATCTTCTCCTTTCCCCCTTCTGATGACCAGGTGGCGAATCGCATCTCTGCATGTCTGGCAGACATATCAGTGTGGATGACGGATCACCACCTCAAGCTGAACCTCGGCAAGACGGAGCTCCTCTTCCTCCCGGGGAAGGACTGCCCGTTCCATGATCTCGCCATCACGGTTGACAACTCCATTGTGTCCTCCTCCCAGAGCGCTAAGAACCTTGGCGTGATCCTGGACAACACCCTGTCGTTCTCAACTAACATCAAGGCGGTGGCCCGTTCCTGTAGGTTCATGCTCTACAACATCCGCAGAGTACGACCCTGCCTCACACAGGAAGCGGCGCAGGTCCTAATCCAGGCACTTGTCATCTCCCGTCTGGATTACTGCAACTCGCTGTTGGCTGGGCTCCCTGCCTGTGCCATTAAACCCCTACAACTCATCCAGAACGCCGCAGCCCGTCTGGTGAACCTTCCCAAGTTCTCTCACGTCACCCCGCTCCTCCGCTCTCTCCACTGGCTTCCAGTTGAAGCTCGCATCCGCTACAAGACCATGGTGCTTGCCTACGGAGCTGTGAGGGGAACGGCACCTCAGTACCTCCAGGCTCTGATCAGGCCCTACACCCAAACAAGGGCACTGCGTTCATCCACCTCTGGCCTGCTCGCCTCCCTACCACTGAGGAAGTACAGTTCCCGCTCAGCCCAGTCAAAACTGTTCGCTGCTCTGGCCCCCTAATGGTGGAACAAACGCCCTCACGACGCCAGGACAGCGGAGTCAATCACCACCTTCCGGAGACACCTGAAACCCCACCTCTTTAAGGAATACCTAGGATAGGATAAGTAATCCTTCTCACCCCCCCCCCTAAAAGATTTAAATGCACTATTGTAAAGTGGCTGTTCCACTGGATGTCATAAGGTGAATGCACCAATTTGTAAGTCGCTCTGGATAAGAGCGTCTGCTAAATGACTTAAATGTAAATGTAAATGTCCCTCCTGCAGCAAAGCACCCCACAACAAGATGCTGCCACCCCCATGCTTCACTGTTAGGATGGTGTTCTTCGGCTTGCAAGCCTCCCCCTTTTTCATCCAACCATAACGATGGTCATTATGGCCAAAATGTTATATTTTTGTTTCATCAGACCAGAGGACATTTCTCCAAAAAGCACGATCTTTGTCCCCATGCGCAGTTGCAAACCGTAGTCTGGCTTTTTATGGCAGTTTTGGAGCAGTGGCTTCTTCCTTGCTGAGCAGCCTTTCAGGTTATGTCGATATATGACTCGGTTTACTGACGGAATGCGTCTCCTTCCTGAGCAGTATGATGGCTGCGTGGTCTCATGGTGTTTATACTTGCATACTATTGTTTGTACAAATAAATGTGGTACCTTCAGGAGTTTGGAAATTGCTCCCAAGGATGAACCAGACTTGTGGAGGTCTACAATTTTTTCTGAGCTCTTGGCTGATTTTATTATTTTTTTTCCCATGATGTCACGCAAAGAGGCACTGAGTTTGAAGGTTGGCCTTGTAATACATCCACAGGTAAACCTCCAATTGACTCAAATTAAGTCAATTAGCCTATCAGAGGCTTCTAAACCCATGACATAATTTTCTGGAATTTTTCAAACTGTTTAGAGACACAGTCAACTTAGTGTATGCAAACTTCTGACCCACTGGAATTGTGATACAGTGAATTATAAGTGAAATAATCTGTCTGTAAACAATTGTTGGAAAAATGACTTGTGTCATGCACAAAGTAGATGTCCTAACTGACTTGCCAAAACTATAGCTTGTTAACAATACATTTGTGGATTGGTTGAAAAATTAGTTTAAATGACTCCAACCTAAGTGTATGTAAACTTCCGACTTCAACTGTATACTAACCCTCCTCTATCCACATATACTATCCCTCCTCTATCCACTATCCTATGACCCTCCTGCATGGCAATGCCACCAGCCATACTGCTCATTCTGTGCATGATTTCCTGCAAGACAGGGATGTCAGTGTTCTGCCATGGCCAGCGAAGAGCCCAGATCTTAATCCCATTGAACACATCTGGGACCTGTTGGATTGGAGGGTGAGGGCAAGGGCCATTCCCACAAGACATGTCCGGGAACTTGCAGGTGCCTTGGTGGAAGACTGAGATAACATCTCACAGCAAGAACTGGTAAATCGGGTGCAGTCCATGAGGAGGAGATGCACTGCAGTAGTTAATGCAGCTGGTGGCCACCCCAAATACTGACTGTTACTTTTGATTTTGACCCCCCTTTGTTCAAGAACACATTATTCCATTTCTGTTCTTCACATGTCTGTGGAACTTGTTCAGTTTATGTCTCAGTTGTTGAATCTTGTTATGTTCCATCAAATATTTACACGTTAAGTTTGCTGAAAATTAACACAGTTGACAGTGAGAGGACGTTTCTTTTTTTGCTGAGTTTATAACAATGTGCAAATATCACACTTGCCTTTTATCTTTTA
Source organism: Oncorhynchus keta (assembly GCF_023373465.1). NCBI lineage: Eukaryota > Metazoa > Chordata > Actinopteri > Salmoniformes > Salmonidae > Oncorhynchus > Oncorhynchus keta. The sequence goes on along the minus strand of NC_068430.1, from coordinate 30,674,199 downwards.
TTGTCATTAACAAAATACAATTAAAAGTCATAGATGTGTCTTGTATAATTTTAGTACAAGGTCTTTCCCAATTCAGAAATCAGTTTTGACCCTCACTAACTTCTACAGATGCACCATTGAGAGCATTCTGTCGGGCTGCATCACCGCCTGGTATGGCAACTGCTCAAACACATGGCTCTCCAAAGGGTGGTACAGGCAGCCCAGTGCATCACAGGGAGGATGCTGCCTGCGCTCTAGAACATCTATTTCAGCTACCCAAGCCACAGACGGTTCACTCAGCTACCGTCCGACAGACGGAGACAGTACAGGTGCATCAGAGCTAAGACCGAGAGACTAAAAAACATATTTTATTACCAGGCCATCAGACTGTTGAACGGCCATCACTAGCCATCTACCAGGTGATGCACACTCACACACATAAAGCACACACACAAGCTATCACACACACACACACACACACACACACACACACACACACACACACACACACACACACACACACACACACACACACACACACACACACACACACACACACACACACACACAGCCAATGCTGTTTTCCCATGCTATAGAGATATTGACCCCACTGGTCACTTCCCATTTCACACTCTGAATTTAAATACTGTATCGTCGACATAGCTCATCATAATAGTTCTACTACTGTACACCACATATTTATTCATACACTGGATTCAAAACATAGATTACTCTAATATACTGTATCTACTGCTGTACAAATCCTTCTTAGCTGATCTTGTTTAAATTCTCCGGTGTACATATACAGTCGATTGCATTTGATTACTAGCTGTTGTCAGCTTAGCTAAATACACGGTCATCGCAGATGACTAACTGACTAACTGAATTAGCTAACAATCTTAAGATGGCAAGTCAGTCAGGAGGGGAGAAGTCCTTAACTTAAAACTTTTTTCCCCATACGGAAAAATTATATATTGACATATATTTCAACAACAAATATCTACATATAAATTACAGATATCTAAATATATGTTTAAGCCTTATATGTACATACAGTATATTTAAATATACAATATATTTATATGTAAATATACAGTACCAGTCATGAGTTTGGAAACACCTACTCATTCAAGGGTTTTTGTTAAATTGGACTATTTTCTGTATCGTAAAATAATAGTGAAGACATCAAAACTTTGAAATAACACATATGGAATCATGTAGTACCCAAAAAAAGATTTCGACAAATCTAAATATTCTTCAAAGTAGCCACCCTTTGCCTTGATCACAGTTTTACACAGTCTTTGCATTCTCTCAACCAGCTTCACATGAAATGCTTTTCCAACCGTCTTGAAGGAGTTCCCACATATGCCGAGCACTTGTTGGCTGATTTTCCTTCACTCTGTGGTCCAACTCATCCCAAACCATCTCAGTTGGGTTGAGGTTGGTTGATTGTGGAGGCCAGATCATCCAGAAATCTCACATTTGGACTCATCAGACCAAAGGACAGATTTACACCGGTGTAATGTCCATTGCTCATGTTTCTTGGCCCAAGCAAGTCTCTTCTTATTATTGGTGTCCTTTAGTAGTGATTTCTTTACATCAATTCAACCACGAAGGCCTGATTCACGCAGTCTCCTCTGAACAGTTGATGTTGAGATGTTTCTCTTACTTGAACTCTGTGAAACATTTATTTGGGCTGCAATTTCTGAGCTGCGGTTAACTCTAATGAAGTTATCCTCTGCAGCAGAGGTAACTATGGGTCTTCATTTCCTGTGGCAGTCCTCATGAGAGCCAGTTTCATCAGAGCGCTTGATGGTTTTTGTGAATGCACTTGAAGAAACGTTCAAAGTTCTTGACATTTTCCAGATTGACTGACGTTAATGTCTTAAAGTAATGATGGACTGTCATTTCTCTTTGATTATTTGAGCTGTTCTTGCCATAATATGGACTTGGTCTTTTACCAAATAGGGCTATCTTCTGTATACCAACCCTACGTTGTCACAACACAAATTATTGTCTCAAAAGCATTAAGAAGGAAAGAAATTCCACAAATTAACTTTTAACATGGCACACCTGTTAATTGATTTGCATTCCAGGTGACTACCTCATGAAGCTGGTTGAGAGCATTCCAAGAGTGTGCAAAGTTGTCATCAAGGCAAAGGGTGGCTACTTTGATGAATCTCAAATATGAAATATTTTTTGTTTTGATTAACACTTTGTTGGCTACTACATGATTCCATATGTGTTATTTCATAGTTTGGATGTTTTCACAATTATTCTACAAAGTAGAAAATAGTAAAAATAAAGAAAAACAGTTGAATGAGTAGTTGTGTCCAAACTTTTGACTGGTACTGTATGTTCATGTTCAAGTGTCTTTTCGAAAAATAAAATGCTAATGTATTGTTTATTATATTTTGTTAGTGGCAGGAAGGCTATACACAAATAGCTGCAGAATTTATGTTAAACTACAACTCAATGATCAAGCGTTTGCATGCAGAATGTCACTTTGGGAACCTAATGCTGAGGTACAAGAGGTTGATAGAGACTCAACATTATTATCGGGGTAGAGAAGGTTATGAGGTGTGAGTGTATTTGATTGATTTATATATTTGATCATTACAATTCTAAATATGTTTAAATACACTGAGTTTAACAAACATTAGGAACACCTTACTAATATTGAGCTTTTGCCCTCATAACAGCCTCAATTCGTCAGGGCATGGACTCTACAAGGTGTTGAAAGCGTTCCACAGGGATGCTGGCCCATGTTGACTCCAATGCTTCCCACAGTTGTGTGAAGTTGGCTGGATGTCCTTAAGGTTATTAATGTTTTGTATACTCAGTGTATATTTATATTGTACAATTATAATACATATTTTCTGCATGGTTTTATAGCAAAGTTATCTTAGCTTACCTTGCTGTCACTACACTAACGTTACTGCTCTTGTTGTTGTTATTGAATGGAAAATAAGCAATAATTTATAAGAAGAGCTTAGAATAATTTCTGTCTCGCTATAAAACCTGATTGTGCTTTCACTCTAAGCTTTTAACATGAGAGAATGCTGGCAGTCCGTCAGGCGCCCCTTGACAATAGCCCACGACTGCCCTAAATCATAACGCCTTCATTAGCTTTATCAATACCGCCAAAGAGGTGGTTGGGTAGAGGGGGGGGCTGAAGTGATCAGTACAGTGGCCTTATTCTCACAGACCGACTACACCTCACAGAAACCCCCCCTGCCCCACTCCATACACCCCCTGCCCCACCTCCCTAACACACACACACACACACACACACACACACACACACACACACACACACACACACACACACACACACACACACACACACACACACACACACACACACACACACACACACACACACACACACACACACTAAGAAGTTCTGCCAAAAACACTTTGTTCTGATCACAGCCATAAATTTGCTGTGGATATATCAGTTCTAATTGGAGTGACTGAATGGTAATGACAGATACATTTTTCACTGTGTCAGACTATGAGTAGATGAAGGTGTTAAATAGCCTGGGTATCTGCTTGTTCCTACACTCAATAACCTTGTACTGTGGCAGGCCTGGGTATCTGATTTCCTGCACTCAATAACCAGACACTATGGCTAACCTGGGTACCTATCTTCCTACATGACTCCAACACCTTCATTAAGTTTGCCGACGACACAACAGTGGTAGGCCTGATTACTTACAATGATGAGACAGCCTATAGGGAGGGGGTCAGAGACCTGGCAGTGTGGTGCCAGGATAACAACCTCTCTGTCAACATGATCAAGACAAAGGAGATGATTGTGGACTACAGAAAAAGGAGGACCAAGCATGCCCCCATTCTCATCGACGAGGCTGTAGTGGGGCAGGTTGAGAGCTTCAAGTTCCTTGGTGTCCACATCACCAACAAACTATCATGGTCCAAACTCACTAAGACAGTCGTGAAGAGGGAATGACAGCGCCTATTCCCTTTCAAGAGACTGAAAAGATTTGGCATGGGTCCTCAGATCCTCAAGAAGTTCTACAGCTGCACCATTGAGAGCATCCTGACTGGTTGCATCACCGCATGGTATAGCAACTGCTCAGCCTCCGACCGCAAGGCACTACAGAGGATAGTGCGTACGGCCCAGTACATCACTGGAGCCAAGCTTCCTGCAATCCAGGACCTCTATATGTCAGAGGAAGGCTCTAAAAATTGCCAAAGACTCCAGCCACCCCAGTCATAGATTGTTCTCTGTGCTACCGCCCGGCAAGCGGTACCGGAGCGCCAAGTCTAGGTCCAAAAAGCTTCTTAACAGCTTCTACCCCCAAGCCATAAGTCTCCTGAATAGCTAATCAAATGGCTATCCGGACTATTTGCATTGTCCCCACCCCATCCCCCATTTTTACACTGCTGATACTCTCTGTTGATTATCCTTGCATAGTCACTTTACCTCTACCTACATGTACATACATATTAAGTAACCGGTGCCCCCGCACATTGATTCTGTACCGGAACTCCCTGTTTATTGCCTTGCCAATGTTATTTTATTGTTGCTCCTTAATTTATTGTTATTTTTATATTTTTATTATTTTTATTTTTAATTTCATTTAATTATTTTTACTCCAGTTTATTTTAGTAAATACTTTCTTAACACTTTATTTTCTTATAACTGCATTATTGGTTAAGGGCTTGTAAGTAAACATTCGGTGCATGTGAAAAATGCAATTTGATTTGATTTGATTAACTTTACAATATAGCTAGCCTGGGTACCTGACTGTTCCTACCTTCAATAACCTAACCTGGGTACATGAGTTCCTACGCTCAATAACCTTACACTGTGGCTGTGAAAACGAGTGTGCTGATTGTGGTGACACGGGCAGTTCATATTGGATGAAGAGTTGGTTCAAGCATAAAGGAGTAACGTATTGAGGATGGTACAACTCCTCCAGGTGTAGGAAAGTGTTCAGCAGTTGTTTTGTACAGTCACTAGGTATTTTAAAGCATGTACAAAGGAAACTAGGCACATGTCACGCGTCACTACTTCACAGGAGAGGCATTTGAATGTATTTTAAAAAAATCTAAATGCGTTTTCTGGCAGAAATGCTTTCTGGAACATGTGAACTTTCATGTGCCTTAATAACAAATTGTATGCCATCTGTAAATAAGGATAAAATTGTTAATTTACGAGTCTAGTTGGTTTAGTCACATAAAAGGTCAGGAACCTTCCCGCTAGCCATGATTGGCTGAGATAATGGGTGGGCTGGACATGCAAAGAGATGAGTTTGGATTGGTCTGCCATGTAGCAAGCTTCTGTCTATATTGAGCGGCTCAGTATGTGTAGGTAATCCTTTCTAACGCAGATTTCTTTTTAAAGATAGCTCTCAACTTTCTGGAGGACTGAGTTTTGAAATCAGTGGAATGCCCGGTGGAAGCAAAGTATGATAACTAATGAGATGGAGAAAATTCAGGTGTTTGATTGCAAATGCAGAGGGAGTCTAAAAGAGAACACAGAATGTTGTTGAATAAAACACCTGTCTCTGGATTACATCTTCAAACTAAGGGCAACCGTGGCATCCGTGACAAAGAGGGAGAAGCTTTCATCCATGTAAACGGGTAAGGGGGTCTAGCTAGCTACCTTTTCAGATATTATATGTTTCAAATGTTGTCAGAAAGTCATTTTCATTGCATGTTAAAGCATGCACAGTAGGCTAGCTAGCTAGTGTTAGCTGGTTGGGTTGCTCGCTAGCTAATGTTATGTGTATGACCTGTGCTAGTAATATTATTTGTATCTCAGAGCCATTTGCATTGCTAGTTATAGCCTAATGTTAGCTAGCTAACATTGGACCTAGTTGGTTATCATTTAGCTACCTGTAGATTCATGCAGGGTAAAAACATTGGGATTAGTGTTCATTGTTTTTCTAGCTATCTAGCTACTTGTCCAAACAAAATACTCTACTATGCAAGTAAACATTTCACTGTACCTTTTACACCTTCTGTATCCGGTGTATGTGACAAAAAACGTTGATTTTATTTGATATAGTGTGTGTTTTCCAGAGATGATAATGGGAAGAACAACATTACCTACACCAAAGTCAAATTAGAATATAACGTTAGGCCAACAAGGCAGTTTACAAGTTCTAAAATTCTCCGGTAGAATGCCCTGCTTTTATTTCATCACACATCACACACAACCGTAATCTATTTTTTAAAAATTAGCTTGCCATTAACTTGTAAATAATGATCTTGTTGTGAGTTTATTTTCCTGTAATAATTAATGATATGTCGATAGACGTTGTATAAACCAGGCTTTAGTCTTGAAATCTTTGGTTGTTTAGTACACAACCATACTCACTGTTTAGCACATGGCTTCACATGTGAATCCTTAAATAGATGGGTGGGGCTACGGCTTAAAAGGGTGTGAACAATGTTGAATGGGTGTAGACAAATTAGAGCTCTCCAATAGGTGTACCAAAACATTCAAGGGCCATTTTCTCAGTTGATCAATTTTCAAAGCAGAATTACTTTCCCATTGTTCTTCAACTGCAGTGTATGATATAATATGTTCTAGATCTGAGTTTACTGTACCTTTTATCCAATATAAAAAACACAATTTAAATGTTTTCTACATAAGACCGAATCGAACCTGTTGGTCACATATGCAATCACACCACGTTATAAAAATGTGCAGGCCTACCTATAATTATAATCAACCTATAATTTGTGACATTTATTATGAAGTAGTTTTGTAAGTCGCTCTGGTTAAGAGCGTCTGCTAAATGACTTAAATGTAAATGTAAATGTTTTGAAAAGTGAGTCCCTGTTCTAAAAGGCATAATTTAAGAGTCATGTAAGACTAACACATGTAATACTAACACATGTAAGACTAACACATGTAAGACTAACACATGTAAGACTAACACATGTAAGACTAACACATGTAATACTAACACATGTAAGACTAACACATGTAAGACTAACACATGTAAGACTAACACATGTAATACTAACACATGTAAGACTAACACATGTAAGACTAACACATGTAATACTAACACATGTAAGACTAACACATGTAATACTAACACATGTAATACTAACACATGTAAGACTAACACATGTAAGACTAACACATGTAAGACTAACACATGTAATACTAACACATGTAAGACTAACACATGTAAGACTAACACATGTAATACTAACACATGTAAGACTAACACATGTAATACTAACACATGTAAGACTAACACATGTAATACTAACACATGTAAGACTAACACATGTAATACTAACACATGTAAGACTAACACATGTAAGACTAACACATGTAATACTAACACATGTAAGACTAACACATGTAAGACTAACACATGTAAGACTAACACATGTAATACTAACACATGTAATACTAACACATGTAAGACTAACACATGTAATACTAACACATGTAATACTAACACATGTAAGACTAACACATGTAAGACTAACACATGTAAGACTAACCCATGTAAGACTAACACATGTAAGACTAACACATGTAAGACTAACACATGTAAGACTAACACATGTAAGACTAACACATGTAATACTAACACATGTAAGACTAACACATGTAAGACTAACACATGTAAGACTAACACATGTAATACTAACACATGTAAGACTAACACATGTAATACTAACACATGTAAGACTAACACATGTAAGACTAACACATGTAAGACTAACACATGTAATACTAACACATGTAAGACTAACACATGTAAGACTAACACATGTAAGACTAACACATGTAATACTAACACATGTAAGACTAACACATGTAATACTAACACATGTAATACTAACACATGTAAGACTAACACATGTAATACTAACACATGTAAGACTAACACATGTAAGACTAACACATGTAATACTAACACATGTAAGACTAACACATGTAAGACTAACACATGTAATACTAACACATGTAAGACTAACACATGTAATACTAACACATGTAATACTAACACATGTAAGACTAACACATGTAAGACTAACACATGTAAGACTAACACATGTAAGACTAACACATGTAAGACTAACACATGTAAGACTAACACATGTAAGACTAACACATGTAAGACTAACACATGTAAGACTGTTTGTTTGTTCATTTACACTTTGTACCAGAGAAAATATATACACAAAAACTGACACACAGGTCTAAAATTAGCCTCACGATTCATCTCAGGTGACGCATACAAAAGGCTGCTTGTTTACTGGTGACTCTGTGTGTGTGTGTGTGTGTGTGTGTGTGTGTGTGCATGCTCACGGAGCACAGTGCCAATATGATGTGTTTACTCTCTCTGGCAGAGCAGAGGAATGCAAAGGGAATCCTGCCTGCCTGATGCAGATTGTTTGTGTGTGTTTATGTTTGTTTGTTATGTTGGTTGGCTGGTTGTTTGTTTCTGGGTTACATCAAGTCCCTGGAAACAGTCAAAGGAGTAAACAGACTGAGTAGACAGAAATGTCCTAGTAATCACCAGCAGGGCCAAGCCAGGCCAACATAGACTAGACCAGGCCAGGCTATAAACAATGACAGATCATGTCTGTGGAAACGTAACCCTTGGAGCGTGTTTTTCGGACCGTCCTGTAGCCTCCATTGAAGAGTGCTGTGACACTGTAAAGGGGACCTGCTTTACAATATATTTATCTCATTTTATGAATGAATTGACAAAAACACTGTTGGGCACTTTCACTTCCACCCGTTTCCCACTCCCATTTAGTATCCGTCTCTGTGTTAATCACGGGTAATAATTATCGAAGT
>NC_068430.1:30630408-30660408 GCF_023373465.1 Oncorhynchus keta | reverse complement strand
CTTCTATCATAACCATATCACAACCATCTGGCACCACCTATAGCACCCATCCCATTAGAACTAGGGAAGTGATCATGCACTGTAAAAAAATATGTATATATATATTAATTGTAAGGCAACCAGCTGCAAAAAATGTTGAGCAAACTCAACAAAAAGTTGTTGAGTAAACTGAATGTTATAACAGCTGGTTGAATTTTGACAGTGTGTAATTTCCCCCCACACACACACACACACACACACACACACACACACACACACACACACACACACACACACACACACACACACACACACACACACACACCCAAACCCCCCACATACACACAGTTACAACCCCCCACATACACACAGTTTACATTACCCCCCCACACACACAGTTTACATAACCCCCCACATACACACAGTTTACAACACCTCCCTGCGAACAGTTTACAACCCCCCACATACACAGTTTACATACCCCCCACACACAGTTTACAACCCCCCACATACACACAGTTTACATACCCCCTCCCACACACAGTTTATAACCCACCCCCACACACACAGTTTACCTAACCACCCACACACACAGTTAACATACCCCCCACACACACAGTTTACATGAACCCTCCACACACGAAGTTTACATACCCCCCACACACACAGTTTACATAACCTCCCCACATACAGTTTGAATAACCTCCCACACACACACAGTTTACATAACCCCCCCCACACACACACACAGTTTACATAAACACCCACACATACACACAGTTTCCATATCCCACCCACACACACAGTTTACATAACCCCCCCACATACACACAGTTTACTTAACACCCCCACATACACACAGTTTACATAACCCCCCCACATACACACAGTTTACTTAACACCCCCCACATACACACAGTTTACATAACCCCACCACATACACACAGTTTACTTAACACCCCTCACATACACACAGTTTACATAACCCCCCCACATACACACAGTTTACTTAACACCCCCCACATACACACAGTTTACATAACCCCTCCACACACAGTTGACATTACCCCCCACACACAAAGTTTACATACCCCTCACACAAACACACATACACAGTTTACTTAACCCTGCCACATACTCACAGTTCACATTACCCCCCCATACACACAGTATACATTACCCCCCCCATACACACAGTTTACATTACCCCCCCATACACACAGTTTACTTAAGCCTGCCACATACACACAGTTTACATTACCCCCCCATACACACAGTTTATTTAAGCCTGCCACATACACACAGTTTACATTACCCCCCCCCATACACACAGTTTACTTAACCCTGCCACATACTCACAGTTCACATTACCCCCCCATACACACAGTATACATTACCCCCCCATACACACAGTTTACATTACCCCCCCATACACACAGTTTACTTAAGCCTGCCACATACACACAGTTTACATTACCCCCCCATACACACAGTTTACTTAAGCCTGCCACATACACACAGTTTACATTACCCCCCATACACACAGTTTACATTACCCCCCCCCATACACACAGTTTACTTAAGCCTGCCACATACACACAGTTTACATTACCCCCCCATAAACACAGTTTACTTAAGCCTGCCACATACACACAGTTTACATTACCCCCCATACACACAGTTTACTTAAGCCTGCCACATACACACCGTTTACATTACCCCCATACACACAGTTTACATTACCCCCCCATACACACAGTTTACTTAAGCCCGCCACATACACACGGTTTACATTACCCCCCATAAACACAGTTTACTTAAGCCTGCCACATACACACAGTTTACATTACCCCCCCATACACACAGTTTACTTAACCCCCCACATACACACAGTTTACATTACCCCCCACATACACACAGTTTACATTACCCCCCCATACACACAGTTTACATTACCCCATATACACACAGTTTACATTGCCCCCAATACCACACCGTTTACATTAACCCCCCCATACACACAGTTTACATTACCCCCCCATACACACGGTTTACATTACCCCCCCATACACACAGTTTACATTACCCCCTCCATACACACAGTTTGCTTAACCCCCCCACATACACACCACACAAAGATAAAACAAATGGACATGTCTATCACTCCAACACTCTTTCTTTCCACACTCCTCTGCTGTCTGTCTCTTCTCCTGCTGTGGTCTCCTCTGCTGTCTGTCTCTTCTCCTGCTGTAGTCTCCTCTGCTGTTGGTCTCTTTTCCTGCTGTAGTCTCCTCTGCTGTCTGTCTCTTCTCCTGCTGTGGTCTCCTCTGCTGTCTGTCTCTTCTCCTGCTGTGGTCTCCTCTGCTGTTGGTCTCTTCTCCTGCTGTAGTCTCCTCTGCTGTTGGTCTCTTTTCCTGCTGTAGTCTCCTCTGCTGTCTGTCTCTTCTCCTGTTGTAGTCTCCTCTGCTGTTGGTCTCTTCTCCTGCTGTAGTCTCCTCTGCTGTTGGTCGCTTTTCCTTCTGCAGTCTCCTCTGCTGTCTGTCTCTTCTCCTGCTGTGTTCTCCTCTGCTGTTGGTCTCTTCTCCTGCTGTAGTCTCCTCTGCTGTTGGTCTCTTCTCCTGCTGTAGTCTCCTCTGCTGTCTGTCTCTTCCCCTGCTGTAGTCTCCTCTGCTGTTGGTCTCTTCCCCTGCTGTGGTCTCCTCTGCTGTTGGTCTCTTCTCCTGTTGTAGTCTCCTCTGCTGTTGGTCTCGTCTCCTGTTGTAGTCTCCTCTGCTGTTGGTCTCTTCCCCTGCTGTGGTCTCCTCTGCTGTTGGTCTCTTTTCCTGCTGTAGTCTCCTCTGCTGTCTGTCTCTTCTCCTGCTGTAGTCTCCTCTGCTGTTGGTCGCTTTTCCTTCTGCAGTCTCCTCTGCTGTCTGTCTCTTCTCCTGCTGTGGTCTCCTCTGCTGTTGGTCTCTTTTCCTGCTGTAGTCTCCTCTGCTGTCTGTCTCTTCTCCTGCTGTAGTCTCCTCTGCTGTCTGTCTCTTCTCCTGCTGTAGTATCCTCTGCTGTTGGTCTCTTCTCCTGCTGTGTTCTCCTCTGCTGTTGGTCTCTTCCCCTGCTGTGTTCTCCTCTGCTGTCTGTCTCTTCTCCTGCTGTGTTCTCCTCTGCTGTTGGTCTCTTCTCCTGCTGTAGTCTCCTCTGCTGTTGGTCTCTTCTCCTGCTGTGTTCTCCTCTGCTGTTGGTCTCTTCCCCTGCTGTGGTCTCCTCTGCTGTTGGTCTCTTCTCCTGCTGTGGTCTCCTCTGCTGTCTGTCTCTTCTCCTGCTGTGTTCTCCTCTGCTGTTGGTCTCTTCTCCTGCTGTGGTCTCCTCTGCTGTCTGTCTCTTCTCCTGCTGTGGTCTCCTCTGCTGTTGGTCTCTTTTCCTGCTGTAGTCTCCTCTGCTGTCTGTCTCTTCTCCTGCTGTAGTCTCCTCTGCTGTTGGTCTCTTCTCCTGCTGTGTTCTCCTCTGCTGTTGGTCTCTTCTCCTGCTGTGGTCTCCTCTGCTGTCTGTCTCTTCCCCTGCTGTGGTCTCCTCTGCTGTTGGTCTCTTCCCCTGCTGTGGTCTCCTCTGCTGTTGGTCTCTTCTCCTGCTGTGGTCTCCTCTGCTGTCTGTCTCTTCTCCTGCTGTGGTCTCCTCTGGTGTCTGTCTCTTCTCCTGCTGTGTTCTCCTCTGCTGTTGGTCTCTTCCCCTGCTGTGGTCTCCTCTGGTGTCTGTCTCTTCTCCTGCTGTGTTCTCCTCTGCTGTCTGTCTCTTCTCCTGCTGTAGTCTCCTCTGCTGTCGGTCTCTTCTCCTTCTGTGTTCTCATCTGCTGTCTGTCTCGTCTCCTGCTGTGGTCTCCTCTGCTGTCTGTCTCTTCTCCTGCTGTGGTCTCCTCTGCTGTTAGTCTCTTCTCCTACTGTAGTCTCCTCTGCTGTCTGTCTCTTCTCCTGCTGTAGTCTCCTCTGCTGTTGGTCTCTTCTCCTGCTGTGTTCTCCTCTGCTGTTGGTCTCTTCTCCTGCTGTGTTCTCCTCTGCTGTTGGTCTCTTCTCCTGCTGTGTTCTCCTCTGCTGTCTGTCTCTTCCCCTGCTGTGGTCTCCTCTGGTGTCTGTCTCTTCTCCTGCTGTGTTCTCCTCTGCTGTTGGTCTCTTCTCCTGCTGTGGTCTCCTCTGCTGTTGGTCTCTTTTCCTGCTGTAGTCTCCTCTGCTGTCTGTCTCTTCTCCTGCTGTAGTCTCCTCTGCTGTTGGTCTCTTCTCCTGCTGTGTTCTTCTCTGCTGTTGGTCTCTTCTCCTGCTGTGTTCTCCTCTGCTGTTGGTCTCTTTTCCTGCTGTAGTCTCCTCTGCTGTCTGTCTCTTCTCCTGCTGTAGTCTCCTCTGCTGTTGGTCTCTTCTCCTGCTGTGTTCTCCTCTGCTGTTGGTCTCTTCTCCTGCTGTGGTCTCCTCTGCTGTTGGTCTCTTCTCCTGCTGTGGTCTCCTCTGCTGTCTGTCTCTTCCCCTGCTGTGGTCTCCTCTGCTGTCTGTCTCTTCTCCTGCTGTGTTCTCCTCTGCTGTTGGTCTCTTCCCCTGCTGTGGTCTCCTCTGCTCTGTCTCGTCTCCTGCTGTGTTCTCCTCTGCTGTCTGTCTCTTCTCCTGCTGTGTTCTCCTCTGCTGTCTGTCTCTTCCCCTGCTGTGGTCTCCTCTGCTGTCTGTCTCATCCCCTGCTGTGGTCTCCTCTGCTGTCTGTCTCATCCCCTGCTGTGTTCTCCTCTGCTGTTATTCTTTTCTCCTGCTGTGGTCTCCTCTGCTGTATGTCTCTTCCCCTGCTGTGTTCTCCTCTGCTGTTAGTCTTTTCTCCTGCTGTGTTCTCCTCTGCTGTCTGTCTCTTCTCCTCCTGTGGTCTCCTCTGCAGTTGGTCTCTTCTCCTGCTGTGTTCTCCTCTGCTGTCTGTCTCTTCCCCTGCTGTGGTCTCCTCTGCTGTCTGTCTCATCCCCTGCTGTGGTCTCCTCTGCTGTCTGTCTCTTCTCCTCCTGTGGTCTCCTCTGCTGTTGGTCTCTTCTCCTCCTGTGGTCTCCTCTGCTGTTGGTCTCCTCTCCTGCTGTGTTCTCCTCTGTTGTCTGTCTCTTCTCCTGCTGTGTTCTCCTCTGCTGTCTGTCTCTTCTCCTGCTGTGTTCTCCTCTGCTGTCTGTCTCTTCTCCTGCTGTTTTCTCCTCTACTGTCTGTCTCTTCTCCTCCTGTGGTCTCCTCTGCTGTCTGTCTCATCCCCTGCTGTGGTCTCCTCTGCTGTCTGTCTCATCCCCTGCTGTGGTCTCCTCTGCTGTCTGTCTCATCCCCTGCTGTGGTCTCCTCTGCTGTCTGTCTCTTCTCCTGCTGTGTTCTCCTCTGCTGTCTGTCTCGTCTCCTGCTGTGGTCTCCTCTGCTGTCGGTCTCTTCTCCTGCTGTGGTCTCCTCTGCTGTCTGTCTCTTCTCCTGCTGTGGTCTCCTCTGCTGTCTGTCTCTTCTCCTGCTGTGGTCTCCTCTGCTCTGTCTCGTCTCCTGCTGTGGTCTCCTCTGCTGTCTGTCTCTTCTCCTGCTGTGGTCTCCTCTGCCGTCTGTCTCTTCTCCTGATGTGTTCTCCTCTGCTGTCTGTCTCTTCTCCTGCTGTGGTCTCCTCTGCTCTGTCATGGCTCCTGCTGTGGTCTCCTCTGCTGTCTGTCTCTTCTCCTGCTGTGTTCTCCTCTGCTGTCTGTCTCTTCTCCTGCTGTGGTCTCCTCTGCTGTCTGTCTCTTCTCCTGCTGTGGTCTCCTCTGCTGTTAGTCTCTTCTCCTGCTGTGGTCTCCTCTGCTCTGTCTCTTCTCCTGCTGTGGTCTCCTCTGCTGTCTGTCTCTTCTCCTGCTGTGGTCTCCTCTGCTGTTAGTCTCTTCTCCTGCTGTGGTCTCCTCTGCTCTGTCTCTTCTCCTGCTGTGGTCTCCTCTGCTGTCTGTCTCTTCTCCTGCTGTGGTCTCCTCTGCTGTCGGTCTCTTCTCCTGCTGTGGTCTCTTCTGCTGTCGGTCTCTTCTCCTGCTGTGGTCTCCTCTGCTCTGTCTCTTCTCCAGAGTGGTCTCCTCTGCTCTGTCTCGTCTCCTGCTGTGGTCTCCTCTGCTGTTGGTCTCGTCTCCTGCTGTAGTCTCCTCTGCTCTGTCTCGTCTCCTGCTGTGGTCTCCTCTGCTGTCGGTCTCGTCTCCTGCTGTGGTCTCCTCTGCTCTGTCTCGTCTCCTGCTGTGGTCTCCTCTGCTGTCGGTCTCTTCTCCTGCTGTGGTCTCCTCTGCTCTGTCTCGTCTCCTGCAGTGGTCTCCTCTGCTCTGTCTCTTCCCCTGCTGTGGTCTCCTCTGCTGTCGGTCTCTTCCCCTGCTGTGGTCTCCTCTGCTGTCGGTCTCTTCTCCTGCTGTGTTCTCCTCTGATCTGTCTCGTCTCCTGCAGTGGTCTCCTCTGCTCTGTCTCTTCCCCTGCTGTGGTCTCCTCTGCTGTCGGTCTCGTCTCCTGCTGTGGTCTCCTCTGCTGTCGGTCTCTTCTCCTGCTGTGGTCTCCTCTGCTCTGTCTCGTCTCCTGCTGTGTTCTCCTCTGCTGTCTGTCTCTTCTCCTGCTGTGTTCTCCTCTGCTGTCGGTCTCTTCTCTCCTGCTGTGGTCTCCTCTGCTCTGTCTCGTCTCCTGCTGTAGTCTCCTCTGCTGTCGGTCTCTTCTCCTGCTGTGGTCTCCTCTGCTCTGTCTCTTCTCCTGCTGTGGTCTCCTCTGCTCTGTCTCGTCTCCTGCTGTGTTCTCCTCTGCTGTCTGTCTCTTCTCCTGCTGTGTTCTCCTCTGCTGTCGGTCTCTTCTCCTGCTGTGGTCTCCTCTGCTCTGTCTCGTCTCCTGCTGTAGTCTCCTCTGCTGTCGGTCTCTTCTCCTGCTGTGGTCTCCTCTGCTCTGTCTCTTCTCCTGCTGTGGTCTCCTCTGCTCTGTCTCGTCTCCTGCTGTGGTCTCCTCTGCTGTTGGTCTCGTCTCCTGCTGTAGTCTCCTCTGCTGTCTGTCTCTTCTCCTGCTGTGGTCTCCTCTGCTCTGTCTCGTCTCCTGCAGTGGTCTCCTCTGCTCTGTCTCGTCTCCTGCTGTGGTCTCCTCTGCTGTCGGTCTCTTCTCCTGCTGTGGTCTCCTCTGCTCTGTCTCGTCTCCTGCAGTGGTCTCCTCTGCTCTGTCTCTTCCCCTGCTGTGGTCTCCTCTGCTGTCGGTCTCTTCCCCTGCTGTGGTCTCCTCTGCTGTCGGTCTCTTCTCCTGCTGTGTTCTCCTCTGATCTGTCTCGTCTCCTGCAGTGGTCTCCTCTGCTCTGTCTCTTCCCCTGCTGTGGTCTCCTCTGCTGTCGGTCTCGTCTCCTGCTGTGGTCTCCTCTGCTGTCGGTCTCTTCTCCTGCTGTGGTCTCCTCTGCTCTGTCTCGTCTCCTGCTGTGTTCTCCTCTGCTGTCTGTCTCTTCTCCTGCTGTGTTCTCCTCTGCTGTCGGTCTCTTCTCCTGCTGTGGTCTCCTCTGCTCTGTCTCGTCTCCTGCTGTAGTCTCCTCTGCTGTCGGTCTCTTCTCCTGCTGTGGTCTCCTCTGCTCTGTCTCTTCTCCTGCTGTGGTCTCCTCTGCTCTGTCTCGTCTCCTGCTGTGTTCTCCTCTGCTGTCTGTCTCTTCTCCTGCTGTGTTCTCCTCTGCTGTCGGTCTCTTCTCCTGCTGTGGTCTCCTCTGCTCTGTCTCGTCTCCTGCTGTAGTCTCCTCTGCTGTCGGTCTCTTCTCCTGCTGTGGTCTCCTCTGCTCTGTCTCTTCTCCTGCTGTGGTCTCCTCTGCTCTGTCTCGTCTCCTGCTGTGGTCTCCTCTGCTGTTGGTCTCGTCTCCTGCTGTAGTCTCCTCTGCTGTCTGTCTCTTCTCCTGCTGTGGTCTCCTCTGCTCTGTCTCGTCTCCTGCAGTGGTCTCCTCTGCTCTGTCTCGTCTCCTGCTGTGGTCTCCTCTGCTGTCGGTCTCTTCTCCTGCTGTGGTCTCCTCTGCTCTGTCTCGTCTCCTGCAGTGGTCTCCTCTGCTCTGTCTCGTCTCCTGCTGTGGTCTCCTCTGCTGTCGGTCTCTTCTCCTGCTGTGTTCTCCTCTGATCTGTCTCGTCTCCTGCAGTGGTCTCCTCTGCTCTGTCTCTTCCCCTGCTGTGGTCTCCTCTGCTGTCGGTCTCGTCTCCTGCTGTGGTCTCCTCTGCTGTCGGTCTCTTCTCCTGCTGTGGTCTCCTCTGCTCTGTCTCGTCTCCTGCTGTGTTCTCCTCTGCTGTCTGTCTCTTCTCCTGCTGTGTTCTCCTCTGCTGTCGGTCTCTTCTCCTGCTGTGGTCTCCTCTGCTCTGTCTCGTCTCCTGCTGTGTTCTCCTCTGCTGTCTGTCTCTTCTCCTGCTGTGGTCTCCTTTGCTGTCGGTCTCTTCTCCTGCTGTGGTCTCCTCTCCTCTGTCTCGTCTCCTGCAGTGGTCTCCTCTGCTCTGTCTCGTCTCCTGCTGTGGTCTCCTCTGCTGTTGGTCTCTTCTCCTGCTGTGGTCTCCTCTGCTGTCGGTCTCTTCTCCTGCTGTGTTCTCCTCTGCTCTGTCTCGTCTCCTGCTGTGTTCTCCTCTGCTCTGTCTCGTCTCCTGCAGTGGTCTCCTCTGCTCTGTCTCGTCTCCTGCTGTGTTCTCCTCTGCTGTCGGTCTCTTCTCCTGCTGTGTTCTCCTCTGCTCTGTCTCGTCTCCTGCAGTGGTCTCCTCTGCTCTGTCTCGTCTCCTGCTGTGGTCTCCTCTACTGTCGGTCTCTTCTCCTGCTGTGTTCTCCTCTTCTCTGTCTCGTCTCCTGCAGTGGTCTCCTCTGCTCTGTCTCGTCTCCTGCTGTGGTCTCCTCTGCTCTGTCTCGTCTCCTGCTGTGGTCTCCTATGCTGTCGGTCTCTTCTCCTGCTGTGTTCTCCTCTGCTCTGTCTCGTCTCCTGCAGTGGTCTCCTCTGCTCTGTCTCGTCTCCTGCTGTGGTCTCCTCTGCTCTGTCTCGTCTCCTGCTGTGGTCTCCTCTGCTGTCGGTCTCTTCTCCTGCTGTGGTCTCCTCTGCTCTGTCTCTTCTCCTGCTGTGGTCTCCTCTGCTCTGTCTCGTCTCCTGCTGTGGTCTCCTCTGCTCTGTCTCGTCTCCTGCTGTGGTCTCCTCTGCTCTGTCTCGTCTCCTGCAGTGGTCTCCTCTGCTCTGTCTCGTCTCCTGCTGTGGTCTCCTCTACTGTCGGTCTCTTCTCCTGTTGTAGTCTCCTCTGCTGTCGGTCTCTTCTCCTGCTGTGGTCTCCTCTGCTCTGTCTCGTCTCCTGCTGTGGTCTCCTCTATTGTCTGTCTCTTCTCCTGCTGTAGTCTCCTCTGCTGTCTGTCTCTTCTCCTGCTGTGGTCTCCTCTGCTCTGTCTCGTCTCCTGCAGTGGTCTCCTCTGCTCTGTCTCGTCTCCTGCTGTGGTCTCCTCTGCTGTCGGTCTCTTCTCCTGCTGTGTTCTCCTCTTCTCTGTCTCGTCTCCTGCAGTGGTCTCCTCTGCTCTGTCTCGTCTCCTGCTGTGGTCTCCTCTGCTCTGTCTCGTCTCCTGCTGTGGTCTCCTCTGCTGTCGGTCTCTTCTCCTGCTGTGTTCTCCTCTGCTCTGTCTCGTCTCCTGCAGTGGTCTCCTCTGCTCTGTCTCGTCTCCTGCTGTGGTCTCCTCTGCTCTGTCTCGTCTCCTGCTGTGGTCTCCTCTGCTGTCGGTCTCTTCTCCTGCTGTGGTCTCCTCTGCTCTGTCTCTTCTCCTGCTGTGGTCTCCTCTGCTCTGTCTCGTCTCCTGCTGTGGTCTCCTCTGCTCTATCTCGTCTCCTGCTGTGGTCTCCTCTGCTCTGTCTCGTCTCCTGCAGTGGTCTCCTCTGCTGTCTGTCTCTTCTCCTGCTGTGGTCTCCTCTGCTCTGTCTCGTCTCCTGCAGTGGTCTCCTCTGCTCTGTCTCGTCTCCTGCTGTGGTCTCCTCTGCTCTGTCTCGTCTCCTGCTGTGGTCTCCTCTGCTGTCGGTCTCTTCTCCTGTTGTGGTCTCCTCTGCTGTCGGTCTCTTCTCCTGCTGTGGTCTCCTCTGCTCTGTCTCGTCTCCTGCAGTGGTCTCCTCTGCTCTGTCTCGTCTCCTGCTGTGGTCTCCTCTGCTCTGTCTCGTCTCCTGCAGTGGTCTCCTCTGCTGTCGGTCTCTTCTCCTGCTGTGGTCTCCTCTGCTCTGTCTCGTCTCCTGCTGTGTTCTCCTCTGCTGTCGGTCTCTTCTCCTGCTGTGGTCTGTCTTGATAGGGGCTAAAGAAACGACACCACACCCCTCAGTCTCAGCACCATACTGGGGACACATTAACCCTGCAGATGAGGAATTCTATGTCTGTCTGTTTCATTGTGTACACACACATGCACGCACGCAAGCACACACACACACACACACACACACACACACACACACACACACACACACACACACACACACACGCACACGCACACACGCACACGCACACACACACACACACACACACACACACACACACACACACACACACACACACACACACACACACACACACACGCACACACACACACACACACACACACACACACACACACACACACACACACACACACACACACACTGCCGCCCGCTCCTTCCCTCCCTCAATGTGATCAAGTATCAAAGCAAATAAATGACATGCTGTCTTTGCCTCTCCCTCTCTCCCTTTCTCCCTCTCGCTAGTTTGATCTGTCGTTCTGTAGACTGACACATGGTATCTCCCCAGCTGACATTATCAATCGTTGGGTGGTGCGGCAGTGTTCCGGCGGGGCAGTGGTTCCCACAGGGGAGCCTAGAGTACAGCAGGCCTCTTTGTTTGGTTTAACCCCCCAGAGGAAGCACTTTGACTGGGCCTGGAGCTGAGCTGTCAGGGGCTGGCTGGAGGAATAGAATATAAAGAATGAGAGGGAAGGAGGAATAGAATCCACGGGATGAGGTGAGTGTTGTGGTGCGGGTGAGGAAGAGTGCCCAGGTTTGCTGTGGCTGTATCTCACACACACTCACCCACACCATTCTCGGCAGACATGCGTCATCCGTGCACGCACGCGCACGCACACACGCAGAGGCCGTGGCATTTCAGAACTGCGTTCATGGTTATCCCCCTGAATAAGATCTCCTAGAATCTCCTGGCTGGCTAACTCATATTAGTATGGACATCAGTGCTAAGCTGACATTTAACATCCTTATATTACATACTCACTCACACCACTTTCTGATGGCACACATCTCTCTTTTTTTTTGCGGTGGGGGTGTTGAACTGAAATCTTTTGTCCAATCTTTTGCCTGTTTTTCATCACCTTGCGGACAGGAAATCTCTTCTTTGAATTATTACATTTTCAGTTATTTCATTTGCTAATAAAAAAGCTGTAATTTTTCCGACCTGATCTGTGTGTTGTACGGTGCTGTATCCTTCACCTCTGTCACAGTGTTGTGGAAATCTACAACAAATCTAATCTCTACTTTGGAGATGCTTCAAGGGCTTGTCCATTGTGTACAGAATCAATTTATGTCATGAAATTCAAAATATTATTTATTGAATGTATTTTCAATCTGTTTATGTTTGTTTTTACCGTATTGTGTGTTAAGGTGGTTGTTCGCTGGTTTCAAATGGCTTAAAGATTTCCTTTAAAGTTGGTCCCCAATATTCAACTCTCTACCTCTGTGTTTTCAGTGATTTGAAGGTGAACTATTCTGATATCAAATAATAACACGAACACACACACACACGCACGCACACGCACACACACACACACACACACACACACACACACACACACACACACACGCACACGCACACGCACACGCACACGCACACGCACACACACACACACACACACACACACACACACACACACAAACACACACACAAACACACACACACACCTAGCTCTCCACCAACACAACCGTGTATGTGTATTGTTGAGTATACACATGAAATCACATACAAATAAACACTTTTCTTTGTTTAAAAATTATGGTATATTTGTGGATAGTAGAATTATGACTACTGTGAATTAACTTGGATGAATGCAAAATTCCCTTGATCCATTTTTTCAAATATCAATCCAAAACATAACTAAGAACGTATTTGTATTTTTTAAGAATAATTATAATAATAATTTTAAAAAGCATAGAAGATGACAGGGAAACATAACCTTACAATATCAAACAACAATTTCAGTTTTGACTAGAATAATTAACATTCTAATGTAAGAAAATATAATAATTTTTAACTGGAACAAGAAAACATTCAAATATTAAACAGACTAAGAATGCAGGTAAAAATAAGACTATTTCTGTAATTACTCCACTTACCTCTACTTGTGATAACAAGGATATTATATACAATACATCCTCACTGTGCTGTCAGGTAGATTATATAGAATAAAGATAGAAGATATATAAATCAGCAGTGTCCATATCTGTCGGAATATGAAGTCATCAGCGTGATGTCATTGACTATGTAGCAACATACTGCACACTCAGATGGCTGTTGGTTGGGGCATGGTGCTTCCAACACCATGGTTGTGGGTTTGAGTCCTGCATGGGCAGCCTCAGCTTAACCCATACATGCATGGAGGCACACACATATTCCCTACCTCACTGCAGAGCTAATGTGCTGACTGTGTGAAACTGGTTAACTACACATTGGGCCGACGTCGCTCTAATGCTGCACTATCTCAGTCAAGACTAATCAAATGGCCTTCCACACACTCTTCTGTTCCCAGTACTGATGAGGGAGGGATAACGCACACAAACCCCCCAAACTCTTCTGCTCCCAGTACTGATGAGGGAGGGATAACGCACACAAACCCCCCCCCCAAACTCTTCTGCTCCCAGTACTGATGAGGGAGGGATAACGCACACAAACACCCCCCAAAAAAAAAAAAAAAACTCTTCTGTTCCCAGTACTGATGAGGGAGGGATAACGCACACAAACACCCCCCAAAACTCTTCTGTTCCCAGTACTGATGAGGGAGGGATAACGCACACAAACACCCCCCAAAAAAAACTATTCTGTTCCCAGTACTGATGAGGGAGGGATAACGCACACAAACCCCCCAAACTCTTCTGTTCCCAGTACTGATGAGGGAGGGATAACGCACACAAACACCCCCCAAAAAAAACTATTCTGTTCCCAGTACTGATGAGGGAGGGATAACGCACACAACCCCCCCAAACTCTTCTGTTCCCAGTACTGATGAGGAAGGGATAACGCACACAAACCCCCCAAACTCTTCTGTTCCCAGTACTGATGAGGGAGGGATAACGCACACAAACACCCCCCAAAAAAACTATTCTGTTCCCAGTACTGATGAGGGAGGGATAACGCACACAACCCCCCAAACTCTTCTGTTCCCAGTACTGATGAGGGAGGGATAACGCACACAAACACCCCCCGAAAAAAACTCTTCTGTTCCCAGTACTGATGAGGGAGGAAAACGCACACAAACACCCCCCAAACTCTTCTGTTCCCAGTACTGATGAGAGAGGAAAACGCACACAAACACCCCCCCCAAACTCTTCTGTTCCCAGTACTGATGAGAGAGGAAAAACGCACACAAACACCCCCCAAACTCTTCTGTTCCCAGTACTGATGAGAGAGGAAAACGCACAAAACCCCGCCCCCCAAACTCTTCTGTTCCCAGTACTGATGAGAGAGGAAAACGCACACAAACACCCCGCCCCCAAACTCTTCTGTTCCCAGTACTGATGAGAGAGGAAAACGCACACAAACACCTCCCCCAAACTCTTCTGTTCCCAGTACTGATGAGAGAGGGATAACGCACACAAACACCCCCCGAAAAAACTCTTCTGTTCCCAGTACTGATGAGGGAGGAAAAACGCACACAAACACCCCCCAAACTCTTCTGTTCCCAGTACTGATGAGAGAGGAAAACGCACACAAACACCCCCCAAACTCTTCTGTTCCCAGTACTGATGAGAGAGGAAAACGCACACAAACACCCCCCAAACTCTTCTGTTCCCAGTACTGATGAGAGAGGAAAACGCACACAAACACCCCCCCCCAAACTCTTCTGTTCCCAGTACTGATGAGAGAGGAAAAACGCACACAAACACCCCCCCCCCCCCAAACTCTTCTGTTCCCAGTACTGATGAGAGAGGAAAAACGCACACAAACACCTCCCCCCCCCAAACTCTTCTGTTCCCAGTACTGATGAGAGAGGGATAACGCACACAAACACCCCCCAAACTCTTCTGTTCCTGCGGTGATGAGAGGAATACCTTTTCTTTGAGGGACTTCTCCTCAGCAGCACGGCCAGATGAGGTTTGATTCCTGCAGATTCTACAGTTAATCCTGGTTAGAATTTAAATAAAGGAGAAATGATTGCCTTTCTCTCTCCTCCTCCACTCTTTCTCTCCATCTCTCACAGTGGGCTCAGAAAGACTGACCTCTGCGTTTTCTTCCCGTCCTTCAGATTGGTTTTAAATTCTGGGCAGATTAAAACACAACGATGGAAGCTCACATTAGGCATATATTCAAAATTCCCTATTCTGATAATCCATGTTTTTGTCAGAATCAAACACAAGGGAATAGAAAAGGACAAATGATATAATGAGGAAGCAGAGCGAGACGTATTGTGGAGGGGAATTCTGTGGAGAGAGATACATTTAGCTGAATACGGCCAGGCAGGAAGGAAGTCCTTGAAGATGCTTATTGAAATGCTAACCGCTGGTCACCTGACCATTTGACGGGACAAAAGGAGCGTTGGTGATTTTAACAACCTCTGATGACCTCTGATGACGCTGCCACTCACACATCAAACAGGCCAATGATGATGAGGGAATAGTAGTTAAACACTGTATTAGTGAGTGTGTGTGTCTGACATTCAGACAGACCCATGATGGTGAGAGACTGGTGGTGATGGTGTGTGTGTGTGTGTGACATTCAGACAGACCCATGACGGTGAGAGACTGGTGGTGATGGTGTGTGTGTGTGTGTGACATTCAGACAGACCCATGATGGTGAGAGACTGGTGGTGATGGTGTGTGTGTGTGTGTGTGACATTCAGACAGACCCATGATGGTGAGAGACTGGTGGTGATGGTGTGTGTGTGTGTGTGTGTGTGTGTGTGTGTGTGTGTGTGTGTGTGTGTGTGTGTGTGTGTGTGTGTGTGTGTGTGTGTGTGTGTGTGTGTGTGTGACATTCAGACAGACCCATGACGGTGAGAGACTGGTGGTGATGGTGTGTGTGTGTGTGTGTGACATTCAGACAGACCCATGACGGTGAGAGACTGGTGGTGATGGTGTGTGTGTGTGTGTGACATTCAGACAGACCCATGATGGTGAGAGACTGGTGGTGATGGTGTGTGTGTGTGTGACATTCAGACAGACCCATGACGGTGAGAGACTGGTGGTGATGGTGTGTGTGTGTGACATTCAGACAGACCCATGACGGTGAGAGACTGGTGGTGATGGTGTGTGTGTGTGTGTGACATTCAGACAGACCCATGATGGTGAGAGACTGGTGGTGATGGTGTGTGTGACATTCAGACAGACCCATGACGGTGAGAGACTGGTGGTGATGGTGTGTGTGTGTGTGTGACATTCAGACAGACCCATGATGGTGAGAGACTGGTGGTGATGGTGTGTTTGACATTCAGACAGACCCATGACGGTGAGAGACTGGTGGTGATGGTAGGTGTGTGTGACATTCAGACAGACCCATGATGGTGAGAGACTGGTGGTGATGGTAGGTGTGTGTGTGTGACATTCAGACAGACCCATGATGGTGAGAGACTGGTGGTGATGGTGTGAGTGTCTGACATTCAGACAGACCCATGATGGTGAGAGACTGGTGGTGATGGTGTGAGTGTCTGACATTCAGACAGACCCATGACGGTGAGAGACTGGTGGTGATGGTGTGTGTGACATTCAGACAGACCCATGACGGTGAGAGACTGGTGGTGATGGTGTGTGTGTGTGTGTGACATTCAGACAGACCCATGATGGTGAGAGACTGGTGGTGATGGTGTGTGTGACATTCAGACAGACCCATGACGGTGAGAGACTGGTGGTGATGGTGTGTGTGTGTGACATTCAGACAGACCCATGATGGTGAGAGACTGGTGGTGATGGTGTGTGTGTGTGACATTCAGACAGACCCATGACGGTGAGAGACTGGTGGTGATGGTGTGTGTGACATTCAGACAGACCCATGACGGTGAGAGACTGGTGGTGATGGTGTGTGTGTGTGACATTCAGACAGACCCATGACGGTGAGAGACTGGTGGTGATGGTGTGTGTGTGTGACATTCAGACAGACCCATGATGGTGAGAGACTGGTGGTGATGGTGTGTGTGACATTCAGACAGACCCATGACGGTGAGAGACTGGTGGTGATGGTGTGTGTGTGTGTGTGACATTCAGACAGACCCATGATGGTGAGAGACTGGTGGTGATGGTGTGTTTGACATTCAGACAGACCCATGACGGTGAGAGACTGGTGGTGATGGTGTGTGTGACATTCAGACAGACCCATGATGGTGAGAGACTGGTGGTGATGGTGTGTTTGACATTCAGACAGACCCATGACGGTGAGAGACTGGTGGTGATGGTGTGTGTGTGTTCAGACAGACCCATGATGGTGACATTCAGACAGACCCATGATGGTGAGAGACTGGTGGTGATGGTGTGTGTGTGTGTGACATTCAGACAGACCCATGATGGTGAGAGACTGGTGGTGATGGTGTGTTTGACATTCAGACAGACCCATGACGGTGAGAGACTGGTGGTGATGGTAGGTGTGTGTGTGACATTCAGACAGACCCATGATGGTGAGAGACTGGTGGTGATGGTGTGTGTGTGTGTGTGACATTCAGACAGACCCATGACGGTGAGAGACTGGTGGTGATGGTGTGTGTGTGTGTGTGACATTCAGACAGACCCATGATGGTGAGAGACTGGTGGTGATGGTGTGTGTGTGTGTGTGACATTCAGACAGACCCATGATGGTGAGAGACTGGTGGTGATGGTGTGTGTGACATTCAGACAGACCCATGACGGTGAGAGACTGGTGGTGATGGTGTGTGTGTGTGTGTGTGTGACATTCAGACAGACCCATGACGGTGAGAGACTGGTGGTGATGGTGTGTGTGTGTGACATTCAGACAGACCCATGATGGTGAGAGACTGGTGGTGATGGTGTGTGTGTGTGACATTCAGACAGACCCATGACGGTGAGAGACTGGTGGTGATGGTGTGTGTGTGTGACATTCAGACAGACCCATGACGGTGAGAGACTGGTGGTGATGGTGTGTGTGACATTCAGACAGACCCATGACGGTGAGAGACTGGTGTTGATGGTGTGTGTGACATTCAGACAGACCCATGATGGTGAGAGACTGGTGGTGATGGTGTGTGTGTGTGTTTTTCAGATGCTGTGTTTGAGGTTGGCTTTTCTTGCTGCTTTTTCACTTACCCATCACCCTTGTTTCCTGGTGACGTTTTTCCCCAAAAACGAGAACATATTTCTTCACCACTTTTTCCCCTAATTCCCATTCCCCTTCCTTTACTTCACCACTTCTCTCTCTCTCGCTGTGCTTTAGTGAGCATTGTTGTGTGGTTTGGTGAAGTGGTGAAGGCCTGTGGTGTCGTGTGTCTGGCCGACTACTCTCCTTTCAGACTGGCGTCTGTTCATTAAGAAAGGAGACAAACTTACAGTGCATTACCACCCAAGTATTAATGCAGTATGACCCTCTCTTCTCCCCCCAATGTGTGTGTGTGTATGCTTGTCTGGCTGTCTGGCTGGCTTGGCTGAGTGGTGGGTGATTTGTGATGTTACCTCTGCAGCTTTAAACTGCATCAAGACCTCTTTTATGACTGTAATATGAGGTACTTAACATATCACTGCCATAAAGCACAGCCCAACAGCACAGCAGACACAGAGGGGTGTGGTTACAGAGTTAGAGGCAGCAGGCGGGAGTCTCATTCATTCAACTTGGAGAGGGGTGTAGAAAAGACAGAGAATACTCACCCATCCAGAACACATTGATGCTAAAGTAGGCCGAGGATGATACCATCTGATACACTTGTTTGCTTCACAACAGAATAATTATTTTTCGTCATGTTTCCAGCAGTCAAACCATTATTGGTATGTAACTTCTGTGCAGCATGCCAGTAACATGCTCCCCCCCTACAGAGACAAGATAAGGCCATTGGTATGTAACCTCTGTGCAGCATGCCAGTAACATGCTCCCCCCCTACAGAGACAAGATAAGGTCATTGGTATGTAACCTCTGTGCAGCATGCCAGTAACATGCTCCCCCCCTACAGAGACAAGATAAGGCCATTGGTATGTAACCTCTGTGCAGCATGCCAGTAACATGCTCCCCCCCTACAGAGACAAGATAAGGTCATTGGTATGTAACCTCTGTGCAGCATGCCAGTAACATGCTCCCCCCCTACAGAGACAAGATAAGGCCATTGGTATGTAACCTCTGTGCAGCATGCCAGTAACATGCTCCCCCCTACAGAGACAAGATAAGGCCATTGGTATGTAACCTCTGTGCAGCATGCCAGTAACATGCTCCCCCCTACAGAGACAAGATAAGGCCATTGGTATGTAACCTCTGTGCAGCATGCCAGTAACATGCTCCCCCCTACAGAGACAAGATAAGGCCATTGGTATGTAACCTCTGTGCAGCATGCCAGTAACATGCTCCCCCCTACAGAGACAAGATAAGGCCATTGGTATGTAACCTCTGTGCAGCATGCCAGTAACATGCTCCCCCCTACAGAGACAAGATAAGGTCATTGGTATGTAACCTCTGTGCAGCATGCCAGTAACATGCTCCCCCCCTACAGAGACAAGACAAGGTCATTGGTATGTAACCTCTGTGCAGCATGCCAGTAACATGCTCCCCCCTACAGAGACAAGATAAGGTTATTGGTATGTAACCTCTGTGCAGCATGCCAGTAACATGCTCCCCCCTACAGAGACAAGATAAGGCCATTGGTATGTAACCTCTGTGCAGCATGCCAGTAACATGCTCCCCCCTACAGAGACAAGATAAGGCCATTGGTATGTAACCTCTGTGCAGCATGCCAGTAACATGCTCCCCCCTACAGAGACAAGATAAGGTCATAACCCTCCTCTATCCACATATTGTAACCTCCTCTATCCACATATATTAACCTCCTCTATCCACATATATTAACCTCCTCTATCCACATATAGTAACCTCCTCTATCCACATATATTAACCTCCTCTATCCACATATACTGTATTAACCTCCTCTATCCACATATAGTAACCTCCTCTATCCACATATACTGTATTAACCTCCTCTATCCACATATATTAACCTCCTCTATCCACATATACTGTATTAACCTCCTCTATCCACATATACTGTATTAACCTCCTCTATCCACATATATTAACCTCCTCTACCCACATATAGTAACCCTCCTCTATCCACATATATTAACCTCCTCTATCCACATATATTAACCTCCTCCACCCACATATAGTAACCCATCTCTATCCACATATATTAACCTCCTCTATCCACATATATTAACCTCCTCTATCCACATATAGTAACCCTCCTCTATCCACATATACTGTATTAACCTCCTCTATACACATATAGTAACCCTCCTCTATCCACATATAGTAACCTCCTCTATCAACATATTGTAACCTCCTCTATCCACATATATTAACCTCCTCTATCCACATATAGTAACCCTCCTCTATCCACATATATTAAACTCCTCTATCCACATATATTAACCTCCTCTATCCACATATAGTAACCCTCCTCTATCCACATATACTGTATTAACCTCCTCTATACACATATAGTAACCCTCCTCTATCCACATATAGTAACCTCCTCTATCCACATATTGTAACCTCCTCTATCCACATATAGTAACCTCCTCTATCCACATATATTAACCTCCTCTATCCACATATAGTAACCTCCTCTATCCACATATATTAACCTCCTCTATCCACATATACTGTATTAACCTCCTCTATCCACACATATTAACCTCCTCTATCCACATATAGTAACCCTCCTCTATCCACATATACTGTATTAACCTCCTCTATACACATATAGTAACCCTCCTCTATCCACATATATTAACCTCCTCTATCCACATATACTGTATTAACCTCCTCTATCCACATATATTAACCTCCTCTATCCACATATACTGTATTAACCTCCTCTATCCACATATACTGTATTAACCTCCTCTATCCACATATATTAACCTCCTCTACCCACATATAGTAACCCTCCTCTATCCACATATATTAACCTCCTCTATCCACATATATTAACCTCCTCCACCCACATATAGTAACCCTCCTCTATCCACATATATTAACCTCCTCTATCCACATATATTAACCTCCTCTATCCACATATAGTAACCCTCCTCTATCCACATATACTGTATTAACCTCCTCTATACACATATAGTAACCCTCCTCTATCCACATATATTAACCTCCTCTATCCACATATATTAACCTCCTCTATCCACATATAGTAACCTCCTCTATCCACATATAGTAACCCTCCTCTATCCACATGTATTAACCTCCTCTACCCACATATAGTAACCCTCCTCTATCCACATATATTAACCTCCTCTACCCACATATATTAACCTCCTCTATCCACATATAGTAACCTCCTCCACCCACATATAGTAACCCTCCTCTATCCACATATATTAACCTCCTCTACCCACATATAGTAAGTAACCTCCTCTATCCACATATATTAACCTCCTCTATCCACATATAGTAACCTCCTCTATCCACATATAGTAACCTCCTCTATCCACATATAGTAACCTCCTCTATCCACATATATTAACCTCCTCTATCCACATATACTGTATTAACCTCCTCTATCCACATATATTAACCTCCTCTATCCACATATATTAACCTCCTCCACCCACATATAGTAACCCTCCTCTATCCACATATATTAACCTCCTCTATCCACATATATTAAACTCATCTATCCACATATAGTAACCCTCCTCTATCCACATATACTGTATTAACCTCCTCTACCCACATGTAGTAACCCTCCTCTATCCACATATATTAACCTCCTCTATCCACATATAGTAACCCTCCTCTATCCACATGTATTAACCTCCTCTATCCACATATACTGTATTAACCTCCTCTATCCACATATATTAACCTCCTCTACCCACATATATTAACCTCCTCTATCCACATATATTAACCTCCTCTACCCACATATATTAACCTCGTCTATCCACATATAGTAACCCCCTCCACCCACATATAGTAACCCTCCTCTATCCACATATATTAACCTCCTCTACCAACATATAGTAACCCTCCTCTACCCACATATAGTAACCTCCTCTATCCACATATAGTAACCTCCTCTATCCACATATAGTAACCTCCTCTATCCACATATAGTAACCTCCTCTATCCACATATATTAACCTCCTCTATCCACATATACTGTATTAACCTCCTCTACCCACATGTAGTAACCCTCCTCTATCCACATATATTAACCTCCTCTATCCACATATAGTAACCTCCTCTATCCACATATAGTAACCCTCCTCTATCCACATGTATTAACCTCCTCTATCCACATATACTGTATTAACCTCCTCTATCCACATATATTAACCTCCTCTACCCACATATATTAACCTCCTCTACCAACATATAGTAACCCTCCTCTACCCACATATAGTAACCTCCTCTATCCACATATAGTAACCTCCTCTATCCACATATAGTAACCTCCTCTATCCACATATATTAACCTCCTCTATCCACATATACTGTATTAACCTCCTCTATCCACATATAGTAACCTCCTCTATCCACATATATTAACCTCCTCTATCCACATATAGTAACCTCCTCTATCCACATATATTAACCTCCTCTATCCACATATAGTAACCTCCTCCACCCACATATAGTAACCCTCCTCTATCCACATATAGTAACCCTCCTCTACCCACATATATTAACCTCCTCTATCCACATATAGTAACCTCCTCTATCCACATATACTGTATTAACCTCCTCTATCCACATATATTAACCTCCTCTATCCACATATATTAACCTCCTCCACCCACATATAGTAACCCTCCTCTATCCACATATATTAACCTCCTCTATCCACATATATTAAACTCCTCTATCCACATATACTGTATTAACCTCCTCTATCCACATATATTAACCTCCTCCACCCACATATAGTAACCCTCCACTATCCACATATATTAACCTCCTCTATCCACATATATTAAACTCCTCTATCCACATATAGTAACCCTCCTCTATCCACATATACTGTATTAACCTCCTCTATACACATATAGTAACCCTCCTCTATCCACATATATTAACCTCCTCTAGCCACATATAGTAACCTCCTCTATCCACATATATTAAACTCCTCTATCCACATATACTGTATTAACCTCCTCTATCCACATATATTAACCTCCTCCACCCACATATAGTAACCCTCCACTATCCACATATATTAACCTCCTCTATCCACATATATTAAACTCCTCTATCCACATATAGTAACCCTCCTCTATCCACATATACTGTATTAACCTCCTCTATACACATATAGTAACCCTCCTCTATCCACATATATTAACCTCCTCTATCCACATATAGTAACCTCCTCTATCCACATATATTAAACTCCTCTATCCACATATACTGTATTAACCTCCTCTATCCACATATATTAACCTCCTCCACCCACATATAGTAACCCTCCACTATCCACATATATTAACCTCCTCTATCCACATATATTAAACTCCTCTATCCACATATAGTAACCCTCCTCTATCCACATATACTGTATTAACCTCCTCTATACACATATAGTAACCCTCCTCTATCCACATATATTAACCTCCTCTATCCACATATAGTAACCTCCTCTACCCACATGTAGTAACCCTCCTCTATCCACATATATTAACCTCCTCTATCCACATATAGTAACCCTCCTCTATCCACATATAGTAACCCTCCTCTATCCACATATATTAACCTCCTCTATCCACATATACTGTATTAACCTCCTCTATCCACATATATTAACCTCCTCTACCCACATATATTAACCTCCTCTATCCACATATAGTAACCTCCTCTATCCGCATATAGTAACCTCCTCTATCCACATATACTGTATTAACCTCCTCTATCCACATATATTAACCTCCTCTATCCACATATACTGTATTAACCTCCTCTATCCACATATAGTAACCTCCTCTATCCACATATATTAACCTCCTCTATCCACATATACTGTATTAACCTCCTCTATCCACATATATTAACCTCCTCTATCCACATATACTGTATTAACCTCCTCTATCCACATATAGTAACCTCCTCTATCCACATATATTAACCTCCTCTATCCACATATAGTAACCTCCTCTATCCACATATATTAACCTCCTCTATCCACATATAGTAACCTCCTCTATCCACATATAGTAACCTCCTCCACCCACATATAGTAACCTTCCTCTATCCACATATATTAACCTCCTCTACCGACATATAGTAACCCTCCTCTACCCACATATAGTAACCCTCCTCTACCCACATATAGTAACCTCCTCTATCCACATATACTGTATTAACCTCCTCTATCCACATATATTAACCTCCTCTATCCACATATATTAACCTCCTCCACCCACATATAGTAACCCTCCTCTATCCACATATATTAACCTCCTCTATCCACATATACTGTATTAACCTCCTCTATCCACATATATTAACCTCCTCTATCCACATATATTAACCTCCTCCACCCACATATAGTAACCCTCCACTATCCACATATATTAACCTCCTCTATCCACATATATTAAACTCCTCTATCCACATATAGTAACCCTCCTCTATCCACATATACTGTATTAACCTCCTCTATACACATATAGTAACCCTCCTCTATCCACATATATTAACCTCCTCTATCCACATATAGTAACCTCCTCTATCCACATATAGTAACCCTCCTCTATCCACATGTATTAACCTCCTCTATCCACATATAGTAACCTCCTCTACCCACATATAGTAACCCTCCTCTATCCACATATATTAACCTCCTCTATCCACATATACTGTATTAACCTCCTCTATCCACATATATTAACCTCCTCTACCCACATATATTAACCTCCTCTATCCACATATATTAACCTCCTCTACCCACATATATTAACCTCCTCTATCCACATATATTAACCTCCTCCACCCACATATAGTAACCCTCCTCTATCCACATATATTAACCTCCTCTACCAACATATAGTAACCCTCCTCTACCCACATATAGTAACCTCCTCTATCCACATATATTAACCTCCTCTATCCACATATAGTAACCTCCTCTATCCGCATATAGTAACCTCCTCTATCCACATATATTAACCTCCTCTATCCACATATACTGTATTAACCTCCTCTATCCACATATAGTAACCTCCTCTATCCACATATAGTAACCCTCCTCTACCCACATATAGTAACCCTCCTCTATCCACATATATTAATCTCCTCTATCCACATATATTAATCTCCTCTATCCACATATATTAATCTCCTCTATCCACATATACTTTATTAACCTCCTCTATCCACATATATTAACCTCCTCTATCCACATATAGTAACCCTCCTCTATCCACATATACTAACCTCCTCTATCCACATATGCTAACCTCCTCTATCCACATATATTAACCTATATCCACATATATTAACCTCCTCTATCCACATATATTAACCTATATCCACATATATTAACCTCCTCTATCCACATATATTAACCTCCTCTATCCAGAATGTAAAAGAGGGAAAAGAGGGAGAGAGGGGGAGAGGAGGAGAGGTGGGTCTTTAATTTGGAAAGTTAGATGTAGATTACATACAGATGGCTTTTCAATAGCATGATGTACAGAATGCATGCTGCATGGAATGATGGAGAATTATCTCTCTTTTTCTCTCTCCCTATTCCATTTTCCCTCCCTCCCTCGTCCCTCTCTCCATCCTTTCTCAGACTCAGCTCAGTGCATTAAGCTGCAGCGCTACCTCTCGGTTACTCTGCTCCCTTTTTACTCCAGAGAATCACACTGCCTCTCACTGTAAAGACTGATCTCAGCACAGTCCTTAGCTAGGTACAGCAGTGAGAAGCAGAGTATAAGACTCCCTCCTTCTCTAAGGGCTGTTCTGAGCTCAGCTTTTACACAGTGTTGCCACAGCGCACCAGACAGAGCATGGGGTTCCAGTCAGTCAGCAGCCTAGTAGAACAGCTGGGATGGTAGATTCCCTCTGGGCTACATGGTTCTGTCCTCTGGGACAATCTCTTTCCTTACAGCTTACTGACCTGCTTAGATTTGCTTGTATTTCTAGATGACTGACATCGATGCACTTTCAGGCTTGTGTTTACTGTATAACATGAGCTGCCCGAGGGGACGTGTGAGTAACGTGTGTGTGTCATAATCACTACTGCTACCAGTTCACAACAGCAAACACACAGGCATCCCAACACGGGAAGGAGGGAGGCCAGGTACACATGACTAATACAACAGCTTTGAATGGATGAAAATACATACACATACACATACACACACACACGCACACACACGCCACAACAACCCCCAAGCTTCTCCCAGTCAAATCCATCATATCAGTGAGTAGTGAGAGAGCTTGTCCTCTATTACTGAGTGTCTCAGTGGTAACGGCCCTTCGCCAGCCCTTAGGGCACACTCTCACACTCACGCCCCTGTGCTACTCACTGCACTAAGTCCACTTTACTGCTCCCTAGGGAGCACACTACTGACAGAACACAGCCAAGGGTCCACCCTGCAGCAAAGTCAGCAAACAGAGAGAGGGAGACGGAGAGAGCGAGGGAGACAGAGATAGAGAGAGACAAAGATAAAGAGTGAAAGAGAGATGAGGTGGGAGAGAGGAGAGATGGGAGTGGGTGAGTGAGAAGATGAAGGGGAATAAAGGGAGGGAGACACTACAAGCACAGAGGGAGAGAAGAGATGGTGGCCACATACAAGTAGTGTAAATTAGTGTGTTGTTCAAGAGTACCTGCAAATGTGTGTTTCTGAATGATATTAGCCATAATAATGACTGCAGTAGCTGGCTGTCAGCTCACTGACTGATTGGGTTTTGCTTTGAAACCCCTGAAGGCGGTTCTATTGGGTATCAAAAGCTGATTGGCCAACTGATGGACACGCTGACAGCCAAAACCAATGAGAGACTGTTAAGCTCCGGATAGCCAATCAGATGGCATTGGTGTCTCTATTGTGATTGACTGATTGATTGACGGGTTGAAAGAAAAATACACATACCGGTAGGAAGAGATGTAGTTTGTCAACTCTGTCCTTCAACATTCATCCCTTTACTTATCTCTTTCCTCACAAACGGTTCCATTCATCCCTTTACTTATCTCTTTCCTCACAAACGGTTCCATTCATCCCTTTTACTTATCTCTTTCCTCACAAACGGTTCCATTCATCCCTTTACTTATCTCTTTCCTCACAAACGGTTCCATTCATCCCTTTTACTTATCTCTTTCCTCACAAACGGTTCCATTCATCCCTTTACTTATCTCTTTCCTCACAAACGGTTCCATTCATCCCTTTTACTTATCTCTTTCCTCACAAACGGTTCCATTCATCCCTTTACTTATCTCTTTCCTCACAAACGGTTCCATTCATCCCTTTACTTATCTCTTTCCTCACAAACGGTTCCATTCATCCCTTTACTTATCTCTTTCCTCACAAACGGTTCCATTCATCCCTTTACTTATCTCTTTCCTCACAAACGGTTCCATTCATCCCTTTACTTATCTCTTTCCTCACAAACGGTTCCATTCATCCCTTTACTTATCTCTTTCCTCACAAACGGTTCCATTCATCTCTTCCCAACATGTATTTTTTCTCCTACCTTCTTTCCAAGTTCACCCTGCTTTCTCCACATTCAATGTTTCACTGTTCACATCTCTCTCTCCTCTATATTTTCCACACCTGTTCTTCCTCTCACTCCATCCCATCTCTCTCTCTCCTCTCTTCCTGGCAGAGCCTCCACTTACAGACACCCACGCCTCATCACTTCTCTTTTTCCCTCCCGCTCTCCTTTCTTCCTCCCGTCCATCAGTGTGTGCATGCATTAGTGGAAGGGGAAGGGTGAATGTGTGAGTGAGTGTGTGTGTGTAATCATAATTTAGCCGTGTGTCCCGTTGGCCTGTGCAGGTCAGTGTGGCCCGGTAGGCTGAAATTAAACGAGGACACGGAGATGAGTGAGTGTGGGCATTATGAGGCTCACACGTTCGTCAGCTGTTGAAATATCAGCCCATATAAATGAATTGCCAGTTGTGGTATACATTTTTTGTCATCTCTGACATGTACACAAGCTGACAATATATATACTGTAGATTGCATGCCTACCATAAAAAACTGAATATTATCAATATGCATATTGCTTTTCTAATGCCTGATGTAGACTATTTCTTCAGTTTTGTTTCGTCTGTAAAAGGATACAAACATGTACCATTTGCTGTAATACTGATTAAAGGCGATTGTGTGTCTCTATCAGTCAGACAGAGTGTGTATTGTTGTGTTGGCACTGGAATGTACAGTGGAGTGGACACTTTAATGAATCACTTTAATCTTCCATAAACGCCAAAGAATGTGCCTGTCAATAAATGCTCCATGACCCTATGTCCCATAGAGCCGTTTTCACAGGGACTCAATCATGACTGTCACAATGAGACACACACACACACACACACGCACGCACGCACGCACGCACACACACACACACACACACACACACACACACACACACACACACACACACACACACACACACACACACACACACACACACACACACACACACACACACACACACACACACACACACACACACACACACAGGGCCACAGAGCAATCCCACACAACGCTTATTAAATTACTCCCTCAAATCTGTGCGATGCTTTTTATTCTTCCCACTGAAGGCCTTGGGAAGCCCTTCACACCACATCAAGCAACAGGGAGAGGCTGTGAACGACCATGCAGAGTTTACACATTTTGTTCCTAAATCTAGCGTTTCTGGCCGAATGATGAACGTCATATGTCAACCTGAACTTGTGAGGTAAAGTTGGTATGAACATGAAGCCTGTAGGAAAAGAATCATATTGTTTTGCCTTACAGTTTATTCAGATTAGGGCTCTGATGATATCTCAATCAAACCTAGAAATCAACTAACATGGTTGACTTCAGGAATTGTGTGCCTGATATTTAACATTTGTGTATAGGTTTACAAGGAAATGGTTAACAATGATATTTAGTATTCAACTACTACTTTGTACAGGTGTGTATGACTGCTATAGTGTACAGGACTGGTGTGTATGACTGCTATAGTGTACAGGACTGGTGTGTATGACTGCTATAGTGTACAGGACTGGTGTGTATGACTGCTATAGTGTACAGGACTGGTGTGTATGACTGCTATAGTGTACAGGACTGGTGTATATGACTGGTATTGTGTACTGGGTTGGTGTGTATGACTGCTATTGTGTACTGGGTTGGTGTGTATGACTGCTATAGTGTACAGGACTGGTGTGTATGACTGCTATAGTGTACAGGACTGGTGTATATGACTGGTATTGTGTACTGGGTTGGTGTGTATGACTGCTATTGTGTACAGGACTGGTGTGTATGACTGCTATAGTGTACAGGACTGGTGTGTATGACTGCTATAGTGTACAGGACTGGTGTTTATGACTGCTATAGTGTACAGGACTGGTGTGTATGACTGCTATAGTGTACAGGACTGGTGTGTATGACTGCTATAGTGTACAGGACTGGTGTGTATGACTGCTATAGTGTACAGGACTGGTGTATATGACTGGTATTGTGTACTGGGTTGGTGTGTATGACTGCTATTGTGTACTGGGTTGGTGTGTATGAAACCATGTTTGTTCATTCAGCTCCCCGGTGGATGGCCCACCCAGTGAAATGCAGAGAATATTCTTGAATGAGGTCTTCATGTGGCAGAAGAGAGGAGAGAGGCCTAGGGAGAGAGGCTGAAGAAAGGTCTCTACGATGCGCACGGACACAAACGCATGCATGCACACGCGTACACAGACACGCGCGCACACACACAATGGGAGAGCACTCAGAGAATGTGGAGAATGCAGGCTCAAATGGATCCTTGAGAAGAGACCTGGAGTTTGGTGTTTGATCTCCAAGTGATTCAGCCAATGTGACAGACAGGCTAAGATTCCACTCCACATACAATGCTATCAATCCATCCTTTAACCTTTCTCTAGCCAGGTAAGCCATTCAGAACACAGTCTCTTTCACAAAAGGTCTATAGACAAAGGGACTTTTACAGTACTCAACATAGACTCCACTTGAGCCATGTTGAAGAGCAATCTATTGGCAAAGACAATGACAATTGATCTTATCAAAGCTCGTCTGATTTAACCAGTGATGGTTGGTCTAATCATTCTCTTAGATATATAGGTGATGTTTGGGGTTTCTGAATGGGTTTAAATTGCATCTTGGAAATAGAAATAAGCAGCAGTAGGATGGCACTAATCCATATACCTGTGCATTTAAAAGGGTGCGCCACAGGGTTCAATCCTGGGACCATTGTAATTCTGCATTTTTGTTAATGATATTTGGGTCATATATTGTACCATTTAATTATGGAATAAACCATATATACAATATGAATATACTGTAATATATGGAACTCGATGAAATGATTTATAGACATTTTATGAACAAAACATTTAAGGAAAAATATTGTAAAACCAAAAGCTCAACCTCCAAGACTTACTGCATTACCTTAACTGGGGGTGCATACGCACAGTACAGACCCACTGATATACTGCAGGGTTCCCCAACTGGCGGCCCGTGTTT